>NW_025228079.1:10908-13943 GCF_018294505.1 Triticum aestivum
ACCCACATAGCATGTGCAAAATAGTAGAGAGGGTTACGGCAAAAACTGGACACACTTCGTGTACAAACGGGAAAATCTCTTTCGGAGTATCAGGGTTTCGGACAAGAACTCATCTGTTACATGGGCACTTCATTTTTCTAAACTTATTTGAACTCCAGACTTTTTTTGCATTCTGTATGCACCATTCAAAGCGACATCATCAATTCTCAACACTTTCTAACATCATTTGCTATTTTCAGTCATTTACCAATTTATTTAGAGAGCTAAATGACCGTGAAATTGAAAATCAATACAAAATGAACTCTGAAAAGGTTGAAACTTGGCATGGTAACATCATTTCACCCACATGGCATGTGAAAAATAGTAGAGAGGGTTACGGCAGAAACTGGACGCACTTCGTGTACAAACTGGGCAATCTCTTCCGGAGTATCAGGATTTTGGACGACAACTCATCTATTACACGAGCCCTTCATTTTTTTAAACTTATTTGAACTCCAGACTTTTTTGCGTTCCATATGCACCATTCAAAGCGAGGTCATCAATTTTCAACACGTTCTGACATCATTTGCTATTTTCCAGTCATTTACCGATTTGTTTAAAGAGCTAAATGACCGTGAAATTTAAAATCACTACAAAATGAACTCTGAAAACGTTGAAACTAGGCATGGTATCATCATTTAACCCACATGGCATGTGAAAAAGAGTAGAGAGGGTTACGGAAAAAACTGGACGCACTTCGTGTACAAACTGGGCAATCTCTTTCGGAGTATCAGGGTTTCGGACAAGAAATCATCTGTTACACGGGCACTTCATTTTTTAAAACTTATATGAACTCCAGACTTTTTTTGTGTTCCTATGCAACATTAAAATCGACGTCATAAATTTTCAACACTTTTTAACATCATTTGCTATTTTCAGTCATTTACGATTGTTTAGAGAGCTAAATGACCGTGAAATCGAAAATCACTACAAAATGAACTCTGAAAAGGTTGAAACTTGGCATGGTATCATCATTACACCCACATGGCATGTGAAACAGAGTAGAGAGGTTACGACAAAAACTAGACGAACTTCGTGTACAAACTGGACGATCTCTTTCGGAGTATCACGGTTTCGGACAAGAACTCATCTGTTACACGGGCACTTCATTTTTTTAACCTTATTTGACCTCCAGACTTTTTTGTGTTACTATGCACCATTCAGAGCAATGTCATAAATTTTCAACACTTTCTAACATCATTTGCTATTTTAAGTCATTTACCGATTTGTTTAGAGAGCTAAATGACCGTGAAATTGAAAATCACTGCAAAATGAACTCTGAAAATGTTGAAACTTGGCATGGTATCATCATTACACCCACATGGCATGTGAAACAGAGTAGAGAGGGTTACGGCAAAAACTGGACACACTTCGTGTACAAACGGGAAAATTTCTTTCGGAGTATCAGGGTTTCGGACGAGAACTCATCTGTTACATGGGCACTTCATTTTTCTAAACTTATTTGAACTCCAGACTTTTTTTGCGTTCTGTATGCACCAATCAAAGCGACATCATCAATTCTCAACACTTTCTAACATCATTTGCTATTTTCAGTCATTTACCGATTTATTTGAAGAGCTAAATGACCGTGAAATTGAAAATCAATACAAAATGAACTCTGAAAATGTTGGAACTTGGCATGGTAACATCATTTCACCCACATGGCATGTGAAAAATAGTAGAGAGGGTTACGACAGAAACTAGATGCACTTCGTGTACAAACTGGGCAATCTCTTTCGGAGTATCAGGATTTCGGACGACAACTCATCTGTTACACGAGCCCTTCATTTTTTTAAACTTATTGAACTCCAGACTTTTTTGCGTTTCGTGTGCACCATTCAAAGCGAGGTCATCAATTTTCAACACGTTCTGACATCATTTCTATTTTTCAGTCATTTACCAATTTGTTTAGAGAGCTAAATGACCGTGAAATTGAAAATCACTACAAAATGAACGCTGAAAAGGTTGAAACTTGGCATGGTATCATCATTTCACCCACATGGCATGTGAAAAAGAGTAGAGAGGGTTACGGAAAAAACTGGACGCACTTCGTGTACAAACTGGGCAATCTCTTTCGGAGTGTCAGGGTTTCAGACAAGAAATCATCTGTTACACGGGCACTTCATTTTTTAAAACTTATATGAACTTCAGACTTTTTTTGTGTTCCTATGCAGCATTCAAAGCGACGTCATAAATTTTCAACACTTTTAACATCATTTGCTATTTTCAGTCATTTACCGATTGTTTACAGAGCTAAATGACCGTGAAATTGAAAATCACTACAAAATGAACTCTGAAAAGGTAAACTTGGCATGTTATCATCATTTCACCCACATGGCATGTGAAAAAGAGTAGAGAGGGTTACGGCAAAAACTAGACGAACTTCGTGTACAAACTCGACAATCTCTTTTGGAGTATCATGGTTTCGGACGAGAACTCATCTGTTACACGGGCACTTCATTTTTTTAAACTTATTTGACCTCCAGACTTTTTTGTGTTCCTATACACCATTCAGAGCAACGTCATAAATTTTCAACACTTTCTAACATCATTTGCTATTTTCAGTCATTTACCGATTTGTTTAGAGAGCTAAATGACCGTGAAATTGAAAATCACTACACAATGAACTATGAAAAGGTTGAAACTTGGCATGGTATCATCATTTCACCCACATGGAATGTGCAAAAGAGTAGAGGGTTACGACAAAAATTGGACACACTTCATGTACAAACTGGACGATCTCGTTCGGAGTATCTGGGTTTCGGACAAGAACTCATCTGTTACACGTCACTTCATTTAAACTTATTTGAACTCCAGACATTTTTTTGCATTCCTATGCACCATTCAAAGTGACGTCATCAATTTTCAACACTTTCTAACATCATTTGCTATTTTTCAGTCATTTAGCGATTTGTTTAGAGAGCTAAATGAGCGTGAAATTGAAAATCACTTCAAAATGAACTTTGAAAATGTTGAAACTTGGAATGGTATCATCA
>NW_025228079.1:13966-14374 GCF_018294505.1 Triticum aestivum
TTCAACTTATATGAACTCCAGAGTTTTTTTGCGTTCCTATGTAGCATTCAAAGCGACGTCATAAATTTTCAACACTTTTTAACATCATTTGCTATTTTCAGTCATTTACCGATTTGTTTAGAGAGCTAAATGACCGTGAAATTGAAAATCACTACAAAATGAACTCTGAAAAGGTTGAAACTTGGCATGGTCTCATCATTTCACCCACATGGCATGCGCAAAAGAGTAGAGGGTTACGGCAAAAACTGGACACACTTCGTGTACAAACTGGACAATCTGGTTCGGAGTATCAGGGTTTCGGACGAGAACTGATCTGTTACACAGCACTTCATTTTTTAAACATATTTGAACTCCAAACATTTTTTTGCGTTCCTATGCACCATTCAAAGAGACGTCATCAATTTTCAA
>NW_025228079.1:14411-15491 GCF_018294505.1 Triticum aestivum
TTTGAACTCCAGACATTTTTTTGCATTCCTATGCACCATTCAAAGTGACGTCATCAATTTTCAACACTTTCTAACATCATTTGCTATTTTTCAGTCATTTAGCGATTTGTTTAGAGAGCTAAATGAGCGTGAAATTGAAAATCACTTCAAAATGAACTTTGAAAATGTTGAAACTTGGAATGGTATCATCATTTCACCCACATAGCATGTGCAAAATAGTAGAGAGGGTTACGGCAACAACTGGACAAACTTCATGTACAAACGGGAAAATCTCTTTCGGAGTATCAGGGTTTCAGACGAGAACTCATCTGTTACACGGGCACTTCATTTTTTAAACTTGTTTGAACTCCAGACTTTTTTTCCATTCCGTATGCACCATTCAAAGCGACATCATCAATTTTCAACACGTTCTGACATCATTTGCTATTTTTCGGTCATTTACCGATTTGTTTAGAGAGCTAAGTGACCGTGAAATTGAAAATCACTACAAAATGAACTCTGAAAAGGTTGAAACTTGGCATGGTATCATCATTTCACCCACATGGCAGGTGAAAAAGAGTAGAGAGGGTTACGGAAAAAACTGGACGGACTTCGTGTACAAACTGGGCAATCTCTTTCGGAGTATCAGGGTTTCGGACAAGAACTCATCTGTTACACATGCACTTCATTTTTTTCAACTTATATGAACTCCAGAGTTTTTTTGCGTTCCTATGTAGCATTCAAAGCGACGTCATAAATTTTCAACACTTTTTAACATCATTTGCTATTTTCAGTCATTTACCGATTTGTTTAGAGAGCTAAATGACCGTGAAATTGAAAATCACTACAAAATGAACTCTGAAAAGGTTGAAACTTGGCATGGTCTCATCATTTCACCCACATGGCATGCGCAAAAGAGTAGAGGGTTACGGCAAAAACTGGACACACTTCGTGTACAAACTGGACAATCTGGTTCGGAGTATCAGGGTTTCGGACGAGAACTGATCTGTTACACAGCACTTCATTTTTTAAACATATTTGAACTCCAAACATTTTTTTGCGTTCCTATGCACCATTCAAAGAGACGTCATCAATTTTCAA
>NW_025228079.1:15501-16613 GCF_018294505.1 Triticum aestivum
ATTTACCGATTTGTTTAGAGAGCTAAATGACCGTGAAATTGAAAATCGCTACACAATGAACTATGAAAAGGTTGAAACTTGGAATGGTATCATCATTTCACCCACATGGCATGTGAAAAAGAGTAGAGAGGGTTACGGAAAAAACTGGACGCACTTCGTGTACAAACTGGGCAATCTCTTTCGGACTATCAAGGTTTCGGACAAGAAATCATCTGTTACATGGGCACTTCATTTTTTAAAACTTATATGAACTCCATACTTTTTTTGTGTTCCTATGCAACAGTAAAATCGACGTCATAAATTTTCAACACTTTTTAACATCATTTGCTATTTTCAGTCATTTACCGATTGTTTAGAGAGCTAAATGACCGTGAAATCGAAAATCACTACAAAATGAACTCTGAAAAGGTTGAAACTTGGCATGGTATCATCATTTCACCCACATGGCATGTGAAACGGAGTAGAGAGGGTTACGACAAAAACTAGACGAACTTCGTGTACAAACTCGGCAATCTCTTTCGGAGTATCATGGTTTCGGACAAGAACTCATCTCTTACACGGGCACTTCATTTTTTTAAACTTATTTGACCTCCAGACTTTTTTGTGTTCCTATGCACCATTCAGAGCAATGTCATAAATTTTCAACACTTTCTAACATCATTTGCTATTTTTCAGTCATTTACCGATTTGTTTAGAGAGCTAAATGACCGTGAAATTGAAAATCACTGCAAAATGAACTCTGAAAATGTTGAAACTTGGCATGGTATCATCATTTCACCCACATAGCATGTGCAAAGTAGTAGAGAGGGTTACGGCAAAAACTGGACACACTTCGTGTACAAACAGGAAAATCTCTTTCGGAGTATCAGGGTTTCAGACGAGAAATCATCTGTTACACAGGCACTTCATTTTTTAAACTTGTTTGAACTCCAGACATTTTTTTGCATTCCTATGCACCATTCAAAGTGACGTCATCAATTTTCAACACTTTCTAACATCATTTGCTATTTTTCAGTCATTTAGCGATTTGTTTAGAGAGCTAAATGAGCGTGAAATTGAAAATCACTTCAAAATGAACTTTGAAAATGTTGAAACTTGGAATGGTATCATCA
>NW_025228079.1:16623-17380 GCF_018294505.1 Triticum aestivum
GCAAAAGAGTAGAGGGTTACGGCAAAAACTGGACACACTTCGTGTACAAACTGGACAATCTGGTTCGGAGTATCAGGGTTTCGGACGAGAACTGATCTGTTACACAGCACTTCATTTTTTAAACATATTTGAACTCCAAACATTTTTTTGCGTTCCTATGCACCATTCAAAGAGACGTCATCAATTTTCAACACTTTCTAACATAATTTGCTATTTTTCAGTCATTTACCGATTTGTTTAGAGAGCTAAATGACCGTGAAATTGAAAATCACTGCAAAATGAACTCTGAAAATGTTGAAACTTGGCTTGGTATCATCATTTCACCCACATGGCAGGTGAAAAAGAGTAGAGAGGGTTACGGAAAAAACTGGACGGACTTCGTGTACAAACTGGGCAATCTCTTTCGGAGTATCAGGGTTTCGGACAAGAACTCATCTGTTACATAGGCACTTCATTTTTTTAAACTTATATGAACTCCAGAGTTTTTTTGCGTTCCTATGTAGCATTCAAAGCGACGTCATAAATTTTCAACACTTTTTAACATCATTTGCTATTTTCAGTCATTTACCGATTTGTTTAGAGAGCTAAATGACCGTGAAATTGAAAATCACTACAAAATGAACTCTGAAAAGGTTGAAACTTGGCATGGTATCATCATTTCACCCACATGGCATGTGCAAAAGAGTAGAGGGTTACGACAAAAACTGGACACACTTCGTGTACAAACTGGACAATCTGGTTCGGAGTATCAGGGTTT
>NW_025228079.1:17390-18502 GCF_018294505.1 Triticum aestivum
ATTTACCGATTTGTTTAGAGAGCTAAATGACCGTGAAATTGAAAATCGCTACACAATGAACTATGAAAAGGTTGAAACTTGGAATGGTATCATCATTTCACCCACATGGCATGTGAAAAAGAGTAGAGAGGGTTACGGAAAAAACTGGACGCACTTCGTGTACAAACTGGGCAATCTCTTTCGGACTATCAAGGTTTCGGACAAGAAATCATCTGTTACATGGGCACTTCATTTTTTAAAACTTATATGAACTCCATACTTTTTTTGTGTTCCTATGCAACAGTAAAATCGACGTCATAAATTTTCAACACTTTTTAACATCATTTGCTATTTTCAGTCATTTACCGATTGTTTAGAGAGCTAAATGACCGTGAAATCGAAAATCACTACAAAATGAACTCTGAAAAGGTTGAAACTTGGCATGGTATCATCATTTCACCCACATGGCATGTGAAACGGAGTAGAGAGGGTTACGACAAAAACTAGACGAACTTCGTGTACAAACTCGGCAATCTCTTTCGGAGTATCATGGTTTCGGACAAGAACTCATCTCTTACACGGGCACTTCATTTTTTTAAACTTATTTGACCTCCAGACTTTTTTGTGTTCCTATGCACCATTCAGAGCAATGTCATAAATTTTCAACACTTTCTAACATCATTTGCTATTTTTCAGTCATTTACCGATTTGTTTAGAGAGCTAAATGACCGTGAAATTGAAAATCACTGCAAAATGAACTCTGAAAATGTTGAAACTTGGCATGGTATCATCATTTCACCCACATAGCATGTGCAAAGTAGTAGAGAGGGTTACGGCAAAAACTGGACACACTTCGTGTACAAACAGGAAAATCTCTTTCGGAGTATCAGGGTTTCAGACGAGAAATCATCTGTTACACAGGCACTTCATTTTTTAAACTTGTTTGAACTCCAGACATTTTTTTGCATTCCTATGCACCATTCAAAGTGACGTCATCAATTTTCAACACTTTCTAACATCATTTGCTATTTTTCAGTCATTTAGCGATTTGTTTAGAGAGCTAAATGAGCGTGAAATTGAAAATCACTTCAAAATGAACTTTGAAAATGTTGAAACTTGGAATGGTATCATCA
>NW_025228079.1:18512-29041 GCF_018294505.1 Triticum aestivum
AACTTATATGAACTCCAGAGTTTTTTTGCGTTCCTATGTAGCATTCAAAGCGACGTCATAAATTTTCAACACTTTTTAACATCATTTGCTATTTTCAGTCATTTACCGATTTGTTTAGAGAGCTAAATGACCGTGAAATTGAAAATCACTACAAAATGAACTCTGAAAAGGTTGAAACTTGGCATGGTATCATCATTTCACCCACATGGCATGTGCAAAAGAGTAGAGGGTTACGACAAAAACTGGACACACTTCGTGTACAAACTGGACAATCTGGTTCGGAGTATCAGGGTTTCGGACGAGAACTCATCTGTTACACAGCACTTCATTTTTTAAACATATTTGAACTCCAGACATTTTTTTGCGTTCCTATGCACCATTCAAAGAGATGTCATCAATTTTCAACACTTTCTAACATCATTTGCTATTTTTCAGTCATTTACCGATTTGTTTAGAGAGCTAAATGACCGTGAAATTGAAAATCACTGCAAAATGAACTCTGAAAATGTTGAAACTTGGCATGGTATCATCATTTCACCCACATAGCATGTGCAAAATAGTAGAGAGGGTTATGGCAAAAACTAGACACACTTCATGTACAAACTGGAAAGTCTCTTTCGGAGTATCAGGGTTTCGGACGAGAACTCATCTGTTACACGGGCACTTCATTTTTTAAACTTATTTGAATTATAGACTTTTTTTGTTTTCCGTATGCACCATTCAAAGCGACGTCATCAATTCTCAACACTTTCTAACATCATTTGCTATTTTCAGTCATTTATCGATTTATTTAGAGAGCTAAATGACCGTGAAATTGAAAATCACTACAAAATGAACTCTGAAAATGTTGAAACTTGGCATGGTAACATCATTTCACCCACATGGCATGTGAAAAAGAGTAGAGAGGGTTATGGCAGAAACTGGACGCACTTCGTGTACAAACAGGGCAATCTCTTTCGGAGTATCAGGGTTTCGGACGAGAACTCATCTGTTACACGGGCACTTCATTTTTTAAAACTTATATGAACTCCAGACTTTTTTGGCGTTCCTACGCAGCATTCAAAGCGACGTCATAAATTTTCAACACTTTTTAACATCATTTGCTATTTTCAGTCATTTGCCGATTGTTCAGAGAGCTAAATGACCGTGAAATTGAAAATCACTACGAAACGAACTCTGAAAAGGTTGAAACTTGGCATGGTATCATCATTTCACCCACATGGCATGTGAAAAAGAGTAGAGAGGGTTATGGAAAAAACTAGACGAACTTCGTGTACAAACTCGGCAATCTCTTTCGGAGTATCATGGTTTCGGACGAGAACTCATCTGTTACACGGGCACTTCATTTTTTAAAACTTATTTGACCTCCAGACTTTTTTGTGTTCCTATGCACCATTCAGAGCAACGTCATAAATTTTCAACACGTTCTAACATCATTTGCTATTTTCAGTCATTTACCGATTTGTTTAGAGAGCTAAATGACCGTGAAATTGAAAATCGCTACACAATGAACTATGAAAAGGTTGAAACTTGGAATGGTATCATCATTTCACCCACATGGCATGTGAAAAAGAGTAGAGAGGGTTACGGAAAAAACTGGACGCACTTCGTGTACAAACTGGGCAATCTCTTTCGGACTATCAGGGTTTCGGACAAGAAATCATCTGTTACATGGGCACTTCATTTTTTAAAACTTATATGAACTCCATACTTTTTTTGTGTTCCTATGCAACAGTAAAATCGACGTCATAAATTTTCAACACTTTTTAACATCATTTGCTATTTTCAGTCATTTACCGATTGTTTAGAGAGCTAAATGACCGTGAAATCGAAAATCACTACAAAATGAACTCTGAAAAGGTTGAAACTTGGCATGGTATCATCATTTCACCCACATGGCATGTGAAACAGAGTAGAGAGGGTTACGACAAAAACTAGACGAACTTCGTGTACAAACTCGGCAATCTCTTTCGGAGTATCATGGTTTCGGACAAGAACTCATCTCTTACACGGGCACTTCATTTTTTTAAACTTATTTGACCTCCAGACTTTTTTGTGTTCCTATGCACCATTCAGAGCAATGTCATAAATTTTCAACACTTTCTAACATCATTTGCTATTTTTCAGTCATTTACCGATTTGTTTAGAGAGCTAAATGACCGTGAAATTGAAAATCAGTGCAAAATGAACTCTGAAAATGTTGAAACTTGGCATGGTATCATCATTTCACCCACATAGCATGTGCAAAGTAGTAGAGAGGGTTACGGCAAAAACTGGACACACTTCGTGTACAAACAGGAAAATCTCTTTCGGAGTATCAGGGTTTCAGACGAGAACTCATCTGTTACACAGGCACTTCATTTTTTAAACTTGTTTGAACTCCAGACTATTTTGCGTTCCGTATGCACCATTCAAAGCGACATCATCAATTTTCAACACGTTCTGACATCATTTGCTATTTTTCAGTCATTTACCGATTTGTTTAGAGAGCTAAATGACTTTGAAATTGAAAATCACTACAAAATGAACTCTGAAAAGGTTGTAACTTGGCATGGTATCATCATTTCACCCACATGGCAGGTGAAAAAGAGTAGAGAGGGTTACGGAAAAAACTGGACGGACTTCGTGTAGAAACTGGGCAATCTCTTTCGGAGTATCAGGGTTTCGGACAAGAACTCATCTGTTACACGGGCACTTCATTTTTCAAAACTTATATGAACTCCAGAGTTTTTTTGCGTTCCTATGTAGCATTCAAAGCGACGTCATAAATTTTCAACACTTTTTAACATGATTTGCTATTTTCAGTCATTTACCGATTTCTTTAGAGAGCTAAATGACCGTGAAATTGAAAATCACTACAAAATGAACTCTGAAAATGTTGATACTTGGCATAGTATCATCATTTCACCCACATAGCATGTGCAAAATAGTAGAGAGGGTTATGGCAAAAACTGGACACACTTCGTGTACAAACTGGAAAATCTCTTTCGGAGTATCAGGGTTTCGGACGAGAACTCATCTGTTACATGGGCACTTCATTTTTTTAAACTTATTTGAATTCCAGACTTTTTTTGTGTTCCGTATGCACCATTCAAAGCGACGTCATCAATTCTCAACACTTTCTAACATCATTTGCTATTTTCAGTCATTTACCGATTGTTTAGAGAGCTAAATGACCGTGAAATTGAAAATCACTACAAAATGAACTCTGAAAATGTTGAAACTTGGCGTGGTAACATCATTTCACCCACATGGCATGTGAAAAAGAGTAGAGACGGTTACGGCAGAAACTGGATGCACTTTGTGTACAAACTGGGCAATCTCTTTCGGAGTATCAGGGTTTCGGACGAGAACTCATCTGTTACACGGGCCCTTCATTTTTTTAAACTTACTAGAACTCCAGACTTTTTTGCATTCCGTATGCACGATTCAAAGCGACGTCATCTATTTTCAACACTTTCTAACAACATTTGCTATTTTCAGTCATTTACCAATTTATTTAGAGAGCTAAATGAGCGTGAAATTGAAAATCACTACAAAGTGAACTCTGAAAATGTTGAAACTTGGCATGGTATCATCATTTCACCCACATGGCATGTGAAAAAGAGTAGAGAGGGTTACGAAAAAACTAGACGCACTTTGTGTTCAAACTGGGCAATCTCTTTCGGAGTATCAGGGTTTCGGACAAGAACTCATCTGTTACACGCGCACTTCATTTTTTAAAACTTATATGAACTCCAGACTTTTTTGGCGTTCCTATGCAGCATTCAACGCGACGTCATAAATTTTCAACACTTTTTAACATCGTTTGCTATTTTCAGTCATTTACCGATTGTTTAGAGAGCTAAATGAACATGAAATTGAAAATCACTACAAAACGAACTCTGAAAAGGTTGAAACTTGGCATGGTATCATCATTACACCCACATGGCATGTGAAAAAGAGTAGAGAGGGTTATGGCAAAAACTAGATGAACTTCATGTACAAACTCGGCAATCTCTTTCAGAGTATCATGGTTTCGGACGAGAACTCATCTGTTACACGGGCACTTCATTTTTTTAAACTTATTTGACCTCCAGACTTTTTTGTGTTCCTATGCACCATTCAGAGCAACGTCATAAATTTTCAACACTTTCTAACATCATTTTCTATTTTCAGTCATTTACCGATTTGTTTAGAGAGCTAAATGACCGTGAAATTGAAAATCACTACACAATGAACTATGAAAAGGTTGAAACTTGGAATGGTATCATCATTTCACCCACATGGAATGTGCAAAAGAGTAGAGGGTTACGACAAAAACTAGACACACTTCATGTACAAACTGGACGATCTCGTTCGGAGTATCTGGGTTTCGGACAAGAACTCATCTGTTACATGGCACTTCATTCTTTAAACTTATTTGAACTCCAAACATTTTTTTGCGTTCCTATGCACCATTCAAAGAGACGTCATAAATTTTCAACACTTTCTAACATCATTTGCTATTTTCAGTCATTTACCGATTTGTTTAGAGAGCTAAATGACCGTGAAATTGAAAATCACTACACAATGAACTATGAAAAGGTTGAAACTTGGAATGGTATCATCATTTCACCCACATGGAATGTGCAAAAGAGTAGAGGGTTACGGCAAAAACTAGACACACTTCATGTATAAACTGGATGATCTCGTTCGGAATATCTAGGTTTCGGACAAGAACTCATCTGTTACACGGCACTTCATTTTTTAAACTTATTTGAACTCCAGACTTTTTTTGCATTCCGTATGCACCATTCAAAGTGACGTCATCAGTTCTCAACACTTTCTTACATCAATTGCTATTTTCAATCATTTACCGATTTATTTAGAGAGCTAAATGACTGTGAAATTGAAAATCACTACAAAAGGAACTCTGAAAATGTTGAAACTTGGCATGGTAACATCATTTCACTCACATGGCATGTGAAAATAAGTAGAGAGGGTTACGGCAGAAACTGGACGCACTTCGCGTACAAACTGGGCAATCTCTTTCGGAGTATCAGGGTTTCGGACAAGAACTCATCTATTACACGGGCCTTCATTTTTTTAAACTTATTTGAACTCCAGACTTTTTTGCGTTCCGTATGCACCATTCAAAGCGACGTAATCAATTCTCAACACTTTCTAACATCATTTGCTATTTTTCAGTCATTTACCGATTTGTTTAGACAGCTAAATGACCGTGAAATTGAAAATCACTGCAAAGTGAACTCGGAAAATGTTGAAACTTTGCATGGTATCATCGTTTCACCCACATAGCCTGTGCAAAATAGTAGAGAGGGTTACGGAAAAAACTGGACGGACTTCGTGTACAAACTGGCAATCTCATTCGGAGTATCAGGGTTTCGGAAAAGAACTCATCTGTTACACGGGCACTTCATTTTTTAAAACTTATATGAACTCCAGAGTTTTTTTGCGTTCCTATGTAGCATTCAAAGTGACGTCATAAATTGTCAACACTTTTGAACAGCATTTGCTATTTTCAGTCATTTACCGATTTGTTTAGAGAGCTAAATGACCGTGAAATTGAAAATTACTACAAAATGAACTCTGAAAAGGATGAAACTTGGCATGGTATGATCATTCACCCACATGGCATGTGCAAAAGAGTAGAGGGTTACGGCAAAAACTGGACACTCTTCGTGTACAAACTGGACAATCTGGTTCGGCGAATCAGGGTTTCGGACGAGAACTCATCTGTTACACGGCACTTCATTTTTTATACTTATTTGAACTCCAGACATTTTTTTGCGTTCCTATGCACCATTCAAAGAGACGTCATCAATTTTCAACACTTTCTAACATCATTTGCTATTTTTCAGTCATTTACCTATTTATTTAGAGAGCTAAATGACCGTGAAATTGAAAATCACTACAAAATGAACTCTGAAAATGTTGAAACTTGGCATGGTAACATCATTTCACCCACATGGCATGTGAAAAAGAGTAGACAGGGTTACGGCAGAAACTGCAGGCACTTCATGTACAAACTGGGCAATCTCTTTCGGAGTATCACGGTTTCGGACAACAACTCATCTGTTACACGGGCCCTTCATTTTTTTAAACTTATTTGAACTCCAAACTTTTTTGCGTTCCGTATGCACCATTCAAAGCGACGTCATCTATTTTCAACACTTTCTAACAACATTTGCTATTTTCAGTCATTTACCGATTTATTTAGAGAGCTAAATGAGCGTGAAATTGAAAATCACTACAAAGTGAACTCTGAAAATGTTGAAACTTGGCATGGTATCATCATTTCACCCACATGGCATGTGAAAAAGAGTAGAGAGGGTTACGGAAAAAACTAGACGCACTTCGTGTTCAAACTGGGCAATGTCTTTTGGAGTATCAGGGTTTCGGACAAGAACTCATCTGTTACATGGGCACTTCATTTTTTAAAACTTATATGAACTCCAGACTTTTTTGGCATTCCTATGCAGCATTCAAAGCGACATCATAAATTTTCAACACTTTTTAACATCATTTGCTATTGTCAGTCATTTAGCGATTGTTTAGAGAGCTAAATGACCGTGAAATGGAAAATCACTACAAGATGAACTTCGAAAAGGTTGAAACTTGGCATGGTATCATCATTTCACCCACATGGCATGTGCAAAAGAGTAGAGGGTTACGGCAAAAACTGGACACACTTCATGTACAAACTGGACGATCTCGTTCCGAGTATCTCGATTTCGCACGAGAACTCATCTGTTACACGGCACTTCATTTTTTAAACTTATTTGAACTGCAGACGTTTTTTGCATTCCTATGCACCATTCAAAGAGACATCATCAATTTTCAACACTTTCTAACATCATTTGCTATTTTTCAGTCATTTACCGATTTGTTTAGAGAGCTAAATGACCGTGAAATTGAAAATCACTACAAAATGAACTCTGAAAATGTTGAATCTTTGCATGGTATCATCGTTTCACCCACATAGCCTGTGTAAAATAGTAGAGAGGGTTACGGCGAAAACTGGACACACTTCGTGTACAAACTGGAAAATCTCTTTCAGAGTATCAGGGTTTCAAACGAGAACTCATATGTTACATGGGCACTTCATTTTTAAACTTATTTGAACTCCAGACATTGTTTGCCTTCCGTATGCACCATTCAAAGCGACGTCATCAATTTTCAACACGTTCTGACATCATTTGCTATTTTTCAGTCATCTATCGATTTGTTTAGAGAGGTAAATGACCGTGAAATTGAAAATCAGTACAAAATGAACTCTGAAAAGGTTGAAACTTGGCATGGTATCATCATTTCAGCCACATGGCATGTGAAAAAGAGTAGAGAGGGTTACGGAAAAAACTGGATGGACTTCGTGTACAAACTGGGCAATCTCTTTCGGATTATCAGGGTTTCGGAAAAGAACTCATCTGTTACACGGGCACTTCATTTTTTAATACTTATATGAACTCTAGAGTTTTTTGCGTTCCTATGCAGCATTCAAAGCGACGTCATAAATTTTCAACACTTTTTAACATCATTTGCTATTTTCAGTCATTTACCGATTGTTTAGAGAGCTAAATGACCGTGAAATTGAAAATCACTACAAAACGAACTCTGAAAAGGTTGAAACTTGGCATGGTATCATCATTAGACCCACATGGCATGTGAAAAAGAGTAGACAGGGTTACGGCAGAAACTGCACGCACTTCATGTACAAACTGGGCAATCTCTTTCGCAGTATTAGGGTTTCGGACAACAACTCATCTGTTACACGGGCCCTTCATTTTTTTAAACTTATTTGAACTCCAAACTTTTTTGCGTTCCGTATGCACCATTCAAAGCGACGTCATCTATTTTCAACACTTTCTAACAACATTTGCTATCTTCAGTCATTTACCGATTTATTTAGAGAGCTAAATGAGCGTGAAATTGAAAATCACTACAAAGTGAACTCTGAAAATGTTGAAACTTGGCATGGTATCATCATTTCACCCACATGGCATGTGAAAAAGAGTAGAGAGGGTTACGGAAAAAACGAGATGCACTTCGTGTTCAAACTGATCAATGTCTTTCGGAGTATCAGGGTTTCGGACAAGAACTCATCTGTTACATGGGAACTTCATTTTTTAAAACTTATATGAACTCCAGACTTTTTTGGCATTCCTATGCAGCATTCAAAGCGACATCATAAAATTTCAACACTTTTTAACATCATTTGCTATTGTCAGTCATTTAGCGATTGTTTAGAGAGCTAAATGACCGTGAAATGGAAAATCACTACAAGATGAACTTCGAAAAGGTTGAAACTTGGCATGGTATCATCATTTCACCCACATGGCATGTGCAAAAGAGTAGAGGGTTACGGCAAAAACTGGACACACTTCGTGTACAAACTGGACGATCTCGTTCCGAGTATCTCGATTTCGCACGAGAACTCATCTGTTACACGACACTTCATTTTTTAAACTTATTTGAACTCCAGACGTTTTTTGCATTCCTATGCACCATTCAAAGAGACATCATCAATTTTCAACACTTTCTAACATCATTTGCTATTTTTCAGTCGTTTACCGATTTGTTTAGAGAGCTAAATGACCGTGAAATTGAAAATCACTACAAAATGAACTCTGAAAATGTTGAATCTTTGCATGGTATCATCGTTTCACCCACATAGCCTGTGTAAAATAGTAGAGAGGGTTACGGCGAAAACTGGACACACTTCGTGTACAAACTGGAAAATCTCTTTCAGAGTATCAGGGTTTCAAACGAGAACTCATATGTTACATGGGCACTTCATTTTTTAAACTTATTTGAACTCCATACTTTTTTTGCGTTCCTATGCAGCATTCAAAGCGACGTCATAAATTTTCAACACTTTTTAACATCATTTGCTATTTTCAGTCATTTACCGATTGTTTAGAGAGCTAAATGACCGTGAAATTGAAAATCACTACAAAACAAACTCTGAAAAGGTTGAAACTTGGCATGGTATCATCATTACACCCACATGGCATGTGAAAAAGAGTAGAGAGGGTTATGGCAAAAACTAGATGAACTTCGTGTAGAAACTCGGCAATCTCTTTCGGAGTCTCATGGTTTCGGACGAGAACTCATCTGTTACACGGGCACTTCATTTTTTTAAACTTATTTGACCTCCAGACTTTTTTGTGTTCCTATGCACCATTCAGAGCAACGTCATAAATTTTCAACACTTTCTAACATCATTTGCTATTTTCAGTCATTTACCGATTTGTTTAGAGAGCTAAATGACCGTGAAATTGAAAATCACTACACAATGAACTATGAAAAGGTTGAAACTTGGAATGGTATCATCATTTCACCCACATGGAATGTGCAAAAGAGTAGAGGGTTTCGGACAAGAACTCATCTGTTATACGGCACTTCATTTTTTAAACTTATTTGAACTCCAGACTTTTTTTGCGTTCCGTATGAACCATTCAAAGCGACGTCATCAATTCTCAACACTTTCTTACATCATTTGCTATTTTCAGTCATTTACCGATTTATTTAGAGAGCTAAATGACTGTGAAATTGAAAATGACTACAAAATGAACTCTGAAAATGTTGAAACTTGGCATGGTAACATCATTTCAATCACATGGCATGTGAAAAAGAGTAGAGAGGGTTACGGCAGAAACTGGACGCACTTCGTGTACAAACTGGGCAATCTCTTTCGGAGTATCAGGGTTTCAGACAAGAACTCATCTATTACACGGGCCTTCATTTTTTTAAACTTATTTGAACTCTAGACTTTTTTGCATTCCGTATGCACCATTCAAAGCGACGTCATCAATTTTCAACACTTTCTAACATCATTTGCTATTTCTCAGTCATTTATCGATTTGTTTAGTGAGCTAAATGACCGTGAAATTGAAATCACTGCAAAATGAACTCGGAAAATGTTGAAACTTTGCATGGTATCATCGTTTCACCCACGTAGCCTGTGCAAAATAGTAGAGAGGGTTACGGCGAAAACTGGACACACTTCGTGTACAAACTGGAAAATCTCTTTCAGAGTATCAGGGTTTCAGACGAGAACTCATCTGTTACAAGGGCACTTCATTTTTTAAACTTATTTGAACTCCAGACATTTTGTGCCTTCCGTATGCACCATTCAAAGTGACGTCATCAGTTTTCAACACGTTCTGACATCATTTGCTATTTTTCAGTCACCTACCGATTTGTTTAGAGAGGTAAATGACCGTGAAATTGAAAATCACTACAAAATGAACTCTGAAATGGTTGAAACTTGGCATGGTATCATCATTTCACCCACATGGCATGTCAAAAAGAATAGAGAGGGTTACGGAAAAAACTGGACGCACTTCGTGTACAAACTGGGCAACCTCTTTCGGAGTATCAGGGTTTCGGACAAGAAATCATCTGTTACACGGGCACTTCATTTTTTAAAACTTATATGAACTCCATACTTTTTTTGTGTTCCTATGCAACATTAAAATCGACGTCATAAATTTTCAACACTTTTTAACGTCATTTGCTATTTTCAGTCATTTACCGATTGTTTA
>NW_025228079.1:29270-43279 GCF_018294505.1 Triticum aestivum
GAGTAGAGAGGGTTACGACAAAAACTAGACGAACTTCGTGTACAAACTCGGCAATCTCTTTCGGAGTATCATGGTTTCGGACAAGAACTCATCTCTTACACGGGCACTTCATTTTTTTAAACTTATTTGACCTCCAGACTTTTTTGTGTTCCTATGCACCATTCAGAGCAATGTCATAAATTTTCAACACTTTCTAACATCATTTGCTATTTTTCAGTCATTTACCGATTTGTTTAGAGAGCTAAATGACCGTGAAATTGAAAATCACTGCAAAATGAACTCTGAAAATGTTGAAACTTGGCATGGTATCATCATTGCACCCACATAGCATGTGCAAAGTAGTAGAGAGGGTTACGGCAAAAACTGGACACACTTCGTGTACAAATAGGAAAATCTCTTTCGGAGTATCAGGGTTTCAGACGAGAACTCATCTGTTACACAGGCACTTCATTTTTTAAACTTGTTTGAACTCCAGACTATTTTGCGTTCCGTATGCACCATTCAAAGCGACATCATCAATTTTCAACACGTTCTGACATCATTTGCTATTTTTCAGTCATTTACCGATTTGTTTTGAGAGCTAAATGACTTTGAAATTGAAAATCACTACAAAATGAACTCTGAAAAGGTTGTAACTTGGCATGGTATCATCATTTCACCCACATGGCAGGTGAAAAAGAGTAGAGAGGGTTACGGAAAAAACTGGACAGACTTCGTGTACAAACTGGGCAATCTCTTTCGGAGTATCAGGGTTTCGGACAAGAACTCATCTGTTACACGGGCACTTCATTTTTCAAAACTTGTATGAACTTCAGAGTTTTTTTGCGTTCCTACGTAGCATTCAAAGCGACGTCATAAATTTTCAACACTTTTTAACCTGATTTGCTATTTTCAGTCATTTACCGATTTGTTTAGAGAGCTAAATGACCGTGAAATTGAAAATCACTACAAAATGAACTCTGAAAAGGTTGAAACTTGGCATGGTACCATCATTTCACCCACATGGCATGTGCAAAAGAGTAGAGGGTTACGGCAAAAACTGGACACACTTCGTGTACAAACTGGACAATCTGGTTCCGAGTATCAGGGTTTCGGACGAGAACTCATCTGTTACACGGCACTTCATTTTTTAAACTTATTTGAACTGCAGACATTTTTTTGCGGTCCTATGCACCATTCAAAGGGACGTCATCAATTTTCAACACTTTCTAACATCATTTGCTATTTTTCAGTCATTTACCGATTTCTTTAGAGAGCTAAATGACCGTGAAATTGAAAATCACTACAAAATGAACTCTGAAAATGTTGAAACTTGGCATAGTATCATCATTTCACCCACATAGCATGTGCAAAATAGTAGAGAGGGTTATGGCAAAAACTGGACACACTTCGTGTACAAACTGGAAAATCTCTTTCGGACTATCAGGGTTTCGGACGAGAACTCATCTGTTACATGGGCACTTCATTTTTTTTAAACTTATTTGAATTCCAGACTTTTTTTGTGTTCCGTATGCACCATTCAAAGCGACGTCATCAATTCTCAACACTTTCTAACATCATTTGCTATTTTCAGTCATTTATCGATTTATTTAGAGAGCTAAATGACCGTGAAATTGAAAATCACTACAAAATGAACTTTGAAAATGTTGAAACATGGCATGGTAACATCATTTCACCCACATGGCATGTGAAAAAGAGTAGAGATGGTTACGGCAGAAACTGGACGCACTTCGTGTACAAACTGGGCAATCTCTTTGGGAGTATCAGGGTTTCGGACGAGAACTCATCTGTTACACGGGCCCTTCATTTTTTTAAACTTACTTGAACTCCAGACTTTTTTGCGTTCCGTATGCACGATTCAAAGCGACGTCATCTATTTTCAACACTTTCTAACAACATTTGCTATTTTCAGTCATTTACCAATTTATTTAGAGAGCTAAATGAGCGTGAAATTGAAAATCACTACAAAGTGAACTCTGAAAAAATTGAAACTTGGCATGGTATCATCATTTCACCCACATGGCATGTGAAAAAGAGTACAGATGGTTACGAAAAAACTAGACGCACTTCGTGTTCAAACTGGGCAATCTCTTTCGGAGTATCAGGGTTTCGGACAAGAACTCATCTGTTACACGCGCACTTCATTTTTTAAAACTTATATGAACTCCAGACTTTTTTGGCGTTCCTATGCATCATTCAACGCGACGTCATAAATTTTCAACACTTTCTAACATCGTTTGCTATTTTCAGTCATTTATCGATTGTTTAGAGAGCTAAATGACCATGAAATTGAAAATCACTACAAAACAAACTCTGAAAAGGTTGAAACTTGGCATGGTATCATCATTACACCCACATGGCATGTGAAAAGGAGTAGAGAGGGTTATGGCAAAAACTAGATGAACTTCATGTACAAACTCGGCAATCTCTTTCAGAGTATCATGGTTTCGGACGAGAACTCATCTGTTACACGGGCACTTCATTTTTTTAAACTTATTTGACCTCCAGACTTTTTTGTGTTCCTATGCACCATGCAGAGCAGCGTCATAAATTTTCAACACTTTCTAACATCATTTGCTATTTTCAGTCATTTACCGATTTGTTTAGAGAGCTAAATGACCGTGAAATTGAAAATCACTACACAATGAACTATGAAAAGGTTGAAACTTGGAATGGTATCATCATTTCACCCACATGGAATGTGCAAAAGAGTAGAGGGTTACGGCAAAAACTAGACACACTTCATGTACAAACTGGACGATCTCGTTCGGAGTATCTGGGTTTCGGACAAGAACTCATCTGTTACACGGCACCTCATTTTTTAAACTTATTTGAACTCCAGACTTTTTTTGCGTTCCGTATGCACCATTCAAAGCGACGTCATCAATTCTCAACACTTTCTTACATCAATTGCTATTTTCAGTCATTTACCGACTTATTTAGAGAGCTAAATGACTGTGAAATTGAAAATCACTACAAAAGGAACTCTGAAAATGTTGAAACTTGGCATGGTAACATCATTTCACTCACATGGCATGTGAAAATAAGTAGAGAGGGTTACAGCAGAAACTGGACGCACTTCGTGTACAAACTGGGCAATCTCTTTCGGAGTATCAGGGTTTCGGACAAGAACTCATCTATTACACGGGCCTTTATTTTTTTAAACTTATTTGAACTCCAGACTTTTTTGCGTTCCGTATGCACCATTCAAAGCGACGTCATCAATTCTCAACACTTTCTAACATCATTTGCTATTTTTCAGTCATTTACCGATTTGTTTAGAGAGCTAAATGACCGTGAAATTGAAAATCACTGCAAAATGAACTCGGAAAATGTTGACACTTTGCATGGTATCATCGTTTCACCCACATAGCCTGTCCAGAATAGTAGAGAGGGTTACGGCGAAAACTGGACACACTTCGTGTACAAACTGGAAAATCTCTTTCAGAGTATCAGGGTTTCAGACGAGAACTCATCTGTTACAAGGGCACTTCATTTTTTAAATTTATTTGAACTCCAGAAATTTTGTGCCTTCCGTATGCACCATTCAAAGTGACGTCATCAATTTTCAACACGTTCTGACATCATTTGCTATTTTTCAGTCACCTACCGATTTGTTTAGAGAGGTAAATGACCGTGAAATTGAAAATCACTACAAAATGAACTCTGAAAAGGTTGAAACTTGGCAAGGTATCATCATTTCACCCACATGGCATGTCAAAAAGAATAGAGAGGGTTACGGAAAAAACTGGACGGACTTCGTGTACAAACTGGGCAATCTCTTTCGGAGTATCAGTGTTTCGGACAAGAACTCATCTGTTACACGGGCACTTCATTTTTTAAAACTTATATGAACTCCAGAGTTTTTTTGCGTTCCTATGTAGCATTCAAAGCAACGTCATAAATTTTCAACACTTTTTAACAGCATTTGCTATTTTCAGTCATTTACCGATTTGTTTAGAGAGCTAAATGACCGTGAAATTGAAAATCACTACAAAATGAACTCTGAAAAGGTTGAAACTTGGCATGGTATCATCATTCACCCACATGGCATGTGCAAAAGAGTAGAGGATTACGGCAAAAACTGGACACTCTTCGTGTACAAACTGGACAATCTGGTTCGGAGTATCAGGGTTTCGGACGAGAACTCATCTGTTACACGGCACTTCATTTTTTATACTTATTTGAACTCCAGACATTTTTTTGCGTTCCTATGCACCATTCAAAGAGACGTCATCAATTTTCAACACTTTCTAACATCATTTGCTATTTTTCAGTCATTTACCTATTTATTTAGAGAGCTAAATGACCGTGAAATTGAAAATCACTACAAAATGAACTCTGAAAATGTTGGAACTTGGCATGGTAACATCATTTCACCCACATGGCATGTGAAAAAGAGTAGACAGGGTTACGGCAGAAACTGCACGCACTTCATGTACAAACTGGGCAATCTCTTTCGGAGTATCAGGGTTTCGGAAAACAACTCATCTGTTACACGGGCCCTTCATTTTTTTAAACTTATTTGAACTCCAGACTTTTTTGCGTTCCGTATGGACCATTCAAAGCGACGTCATCTATTTTCAACACTTTCTAACAACATTTGCTATTTTCAGTCATTTACCGATTTATTTAGAGAGCTAAATGAGCGTGAAATTGAAAATCACTACAAAGTGAACTCTGAAAATGTTGAAACTTGGCATGGTATCATCATTTCACCCACATGGCATGTGAAAAAGAGTAGAGAGGGTTACGGAAAAAACTAGACGCACTTCGTGTTCAAACTGGGCAATGTCTTTCGGAGTATCAGGGTTTCGGACAAGAACTCATCTGTTACATGGGCACTTCATTTTTTAAAACTTATATGAACTCCAGACTTTTTTGGCATTCCTATGCAGCATTCAAAGCGACATCATAAATTTTCAACACTTTTTAACATCATTTGCTATTGTCAGTCATTTAGCGATTGTTTAGAGAGCTAAATGACCGTGAAATGGAAAATCACTACAAGATGAACTTCGAAAAGGTTGAAACTTGGCATGGTATCATCATTTCACCCACATGGCATGTGCAAAAGAGTAGAGGGTTACGGCAAAAACTGGACACACTTCGTGTACAAACTGGACGATCTCGTTCCGAGTATCTCAATTTCGCACGAGAACTCATCTGTTACACAGCACTTCATTTTTTAAACTTATTTGAACTCCAGATGTTTTTTGCATTCCTATGCACCATTCAAAGAGACATCATCAATTTTCAACACTTTCTAACATCATTTGCTATTTTTCAGTCATTTACCGATTTGTTTAGAGAGCTAAATGACCGTGAAATTGAAAATCACTACAAAATGAAACTCTGAAAATGTTGAATCTTTGCATGGTATCATCGTTTCACCCACATAGCCTGTGTAAAATAGTAGAGAGGGTTACGGCGAAAACTGGACAAACTTCGTGTACAAACTGGAAAATCTCTTTCAGAGTATCAGGGTTTCAAACGAGAACTCATATGTTACATGGGCACTTCATTTTTAAACTTATTTGAACTCCAGACATTGTTTGCCTTCCGTATGCACCATTCAAAGCGACGTCATCAATTTTCAACACGTTCTGACATCATTAGCTATTTTTCAGTCATCTATCGATTTGTTTAGAGAGGTAAATGACCGTGAAATTGAAAATCAGTACAAAATGAACTCTGAAAAGGTTGAAACTTGGCATGGTATCATCATTTCACCCACATGGCATGTGAAAAAGAGTAGAGAGGGTTACGGAAAAAACTGGATGGACTTCGTGTACAAACTGGGCAATCTCTTTCGGAGTATCAGGGTTTCGGAAAAGAACTCATCTGTTACACGGGCACTTCATTTTTTAAAACTTATATGAACTCTAGAGTTTTTTTGCGTTCCTATGCAGCATTCAAAGCGACGTCATAAGTTTTCAACACTTTTTAACATCATTTGCTATTTTCAGTCATTTACCGATTGTTTAGAGAGCTAAATGACCGTGAAATTGAAAATCACTACAAAACGAACTTTGAAAAGGTTGAAACTTGGCATGGTATCATCATTACACCCACATGGCATGTGAAAAAGAGTAGAGAGGGTTATGGCAAAAACTAGATGAACTTCGTGTACAAACTCGGCAATCTCTTTCGGAGTCTCATGGTTTCGGACGAGAACTCATCTGTTACACGGGCACCTCATTTTTTTAAACTTATTTGACCTCCAAACTTTTTTGTGTTCCTATGCACCATTCAGAGCAACGTCATAAATTTTCAAAACTTTCTAACATCATTTGCTATTTTCAGTCATTTACCGATTTGTTTAGAGAGCTAAATGACCGTGAAATTGAAAATCACTAAACAATGAACTATGAAAAGGTTGAAACTTGAAATGGTATCATAATTTCACCCACATGGAATGTGCAAAAGAGTAGAGGGTTACGGCAAGAACTGGACACACTTCGTGTTCAAACTGGGCAATCTCTTTCGGAGTATCAGGGTTTCGGACAAGAACTCATCTGTTACATGGGCACTTCATTTTTTAAAACTTATATGAACTCAAGACTTTTTTGGCACTCCAATGCAGCATTCAAAGCGACATCATAAATTTTCAACACTTTTTAACATCATTTGCTATTGTCAGTCATTTACCGATTGTTTAGAGAGCTAAATGACCGTGAAATGGAAAATCACTACAAGATGAACTCCGAAAAGGTTGAAACTTGGCATGGTATCATCATTTCACCCACATGGCATGTGCAAAAGAGTAGAGGGTTACGGCAAAAACTGGACACACTTCGTGTACAAACTGGACGATCTCGTTCCGAGTATCTCAATTTCGCACGAGAACTCATCTGTTACACGGCACTTCATTTTTTAAACTTATTTGAACTCCAGATGTTTTTTGCATTCCTATGCACCATTCAAAGAGACATCATCAATTTTCAACACTTTCTAACATCATTTGCTATTTTTCAGTCATTTACCGATTTGTTTAGAGAGCTAAATGACCATGAAATTGAAAATCACTACAAAATGAAACTCTGAAAATGTCGAATCTTTGCATGGTATCATCGTTTCACCCACATAGCCTGTGTAAAATAGTAGAGAGGGTTACAGCGAAAACTGGACACACTTCGTGTACAAACTGGAAAATCTCTTTCAGAGTATCAGGGTTTCAAACGAGAACTCATATGTTACATGGGCACTTCATTTTTAAACTTATTTGAACTCCAGACATTGATTGCCTTCCGTATGCACATTCAAAGCGACGTCATCAATTTTCAACACGTTCTGACATCATTTGCTATTTTTCAGTCATCTATCGATTTGTTTAGAGAGGTAAATGACCGTGAAATTGAAAATCAGTACAAAATGAACTCTGAAAAGGTTGAAACTTGGCATGGTATCATCATTTCACCCACATGGCATGTGAAAAAGAGTAGAGAGGGTTACGGAAAAAACTGGATGGACTTCGTGTACAAACTGGGCAATCTCTTTCGGAGTATCAGGGTTTCGGAAAAGAACTCATCTGTTACACGGGCACTTCATTTTTTTAAACTTATATGAACTCTAGAGTTTTTTTGCGTTCCTATGCAGCATTCAAAGCGACGTCATAAATTTTCAACACTTTTTAACATCATTTGCTATTTTCAGTCATTTACCGATTGTTTAGAGAGCTAAATGACCGTGAAATTGAAAATCACTACAAAACGAACTCTGAAAAGGTTGAAACTTGGCATGGTATCATCATTACACCCACATGGCATGTGAAAAAGAGTAGAGAGGGTTATGGCAAAAACTAGATGAACTTCGTGTACAAACTCGGCAATCTCTTTCGGAGTCTCATGGTTTCGGACGAGAACTCATCTGTTACACGGGCACTTCATTTTTTTAAACTTATTTGACCTCCAAACTTTTTTGTGTTCCTATGCACCATTCAGAGCAACGTCATAAATTTTCAAAACTTTCTAACATCATTTGCTATTTTCAGTCATTTACCGATTTGTTTAGAGAGCTAAATGACCGTGAAATTGAAAATCACTAAACAATGAACTATGAAAAGGTTGAAACTTGGAATGGTATCATCATTTCACCCACATGGAATGTGCAAAAGAGTAGAGGGTTACGGCAAGAACTGGACACACTTCGTGTTCAAACTGGGCAATCTCTTTCGGAGTATCAGGGTTTCGGACAAGAACTCATCTGTTACATGGGCACTTCATTTTTTAAAACTTATATGAACTCAAGACTTTTTTGGCGCTCCTATGCAGCATTCAAAGCGACATCATAAATTTTCAACACTTTTTAACATCATTTGCTATTGTCAGTCATTTACCGATTGTTTAGAGAGCTAAATGACCGTGAAATGGAAAATCACTACAAGATGAACTCCGAAAAGGTTGAAACTTGGCATGGTATCATCATTTCACCCACATGGCATGTGCAAAAGAGTAGAGGGTTACGGCAAAAATTGGACACACTTTGTGTACAAACTGGACGATCTGTTACACGACACTTCATTTTTTAATCTTATTTGAACTCCAGACATTTTTTGCGTTCCTATGCACCATTCAAAGAGACATCATCAATTTTCAACACTTTCTAACATCATTTGCTATTTTTCAGTCATTTACAGATTCGTTTAGAGAACTAAATGACCGTGAAATTGAAAATCACTACAAAATGAACTCTGAAAATGTTGAAACTTTGCATGGTATCATCGTTTCACCCACATAGCTTGTGTAAAATAGTAGAGAGGGTTACGGCGAAAACTGGACACACTTCGTGTACAAACTGGAAATCTCTTTCAGAGTATCAGGGTTTCAGACGAGAAGTCGTATGTTACATGGGCACTTCATTTTTTAAACTTATTTGAACTCCAGACATTTTTTGCCTTCCGTATGCACCATTCAAAGCGACGTCATCAATTTTCAACACGTTCTGACATCATTTACTATTTTTCAGTCATCTACCGATTTGTTTAGAGAGGTAAATGATCGTGAAATTGAAAATCACTACAAAATGAACTCTGAAAAGGTTGAAACTTGGCATGGTATCATCATTCACCGACATGGCATGTGAAAAAGAGTAGAGACGGTTACGGAAAAAACTGGATGGACTTCGTGTACAAACTGGGCAATCTCTTTCGGAGTATCAGGGTTTCGGAAAAGAACTCATCTGTTACACGGCACTTCATTTTTTAAACTTATTTGAACTCCAGACATTTTTTTGCATTCCAATGCACCATTCAAAGAGATGTCATCAATTTTCAACATGTTCTGATATCATTTGCTATTTTTCAGTCATTTACCGATTTCTTTAGAGAGCTAAATGACCGTGAAATTGCAAATCACTACAAAATGAACTCTGAAAAGGTTGAAACTTGGCATGGTATCATCATTTCACCCACATGGCATGTGATAAAGAGTAGAGAGGGTTACGGAAAAACTAGACGGACTTCGTGTACAAACTGGGCAATCACTTACGGAATATCAGGGTTTCAGACAAGAACTCATCTGGTACACGGCACTTCATTTTTTAAAACTTATATGAACTCCAGAGGTTTTTTGCGTTCCTATGCAGCATTCAAAGCGACGTCCTAAATTTTCAACACTTTTTAACATCATTTGCTATTTTCAGTCATTTACCGATTTGTTGAGAGAGCTAAATGAAGGTGAAATTGAAAATCACTACAAAATGAACTCTAAAAAGGTTGAAACTTGGCATGGTATCATCATTTCACCCACATGGCATGTGCAAAAGAGTAGAGGGTTACGGCAAAAACTGGACACACTTCGTGTACAAACTGGACAATCTGGTTCGGAGTATCAGGGTTTCGGACGAGAACTCATCTGTTACACGACACTTCATTTTTTAAACTTATTTGAACTCCAGACATTTTTTTGCGTTCCTATGCACCATTCAAAGAGACGTCATCAATTTTCAACACTTTCTAACATCATTTGCTATTTTTCAGTCATTTACCGATTTGTTTAGAGAGCTAAATGACCGCGAAATTGAAAATCACTGCAAAATGAACTCTGAAAATGTTGAAACTTGGCATGGTATCATCATTTCACCCACATAGCATGTGCAAAATAGTAGAGAGGGTTACGGCAAAAACTCGACATGCTTCGTGTACAAACTGGAAAATCTCTTTGGGAGTATCAGGATTTCGGACGAGAACTCATCTGTTACAAGGGCACTTCATTTTTTTAAACTTATTTGAATTCCAGACTTTTTTTGCGTTCCGTATGCACCATTCAGAGCGACGTCATCAATTCTCAACACTTTCTAACATCATTTGCTATTTTCAGTCATTTACCAATTTATTTAGAGAGCTAAATGAGCGTGAAATTGAAAATCACTACAAAGTGAACTCTGAAAAAATTGAAACTTGGCATGGTATCATCATTTCACCCACATGGCATGTGAAAAAGAGTACAGAGGGTTACGAAAAAACTAGACGCACTTCGTGTTCAAACTGGGCAATCTCTTTCGGAGTATGAGGGTTTCGGACAAGAACTCATCTGTTACACGCGCACTTCATTTTTTAAAACTTATATGAACTCCAGACTTTTTTGGCGTTCCTATGCCGCATTCAACGCGACGTCATAAATTTTCAACACTTTTTAACATCGTTTGCTGTTTTCAGTCATTTATCGATTGTTTAGAGAGCTAAATGACCATGAATTGAAAATCACTACAAAACGAACTCTGAAAAGGTTGAAACTTGGCATGGTATCATCATTACACCCACATGGCATGTGAAAAAGAGTAGAGAGGGTTATGGCAAAAACTAGATCAACTTCATGTACAAACTCGGCAATCTCTTTCAGAGTATCATGGTTTCGGACGAGAACTCATCTGTTACACGGGCACTTCATTTTTTTAAACTTATTTGACCTCCAGACTTTTTTGTGTTCCTATGCACCAGTCAGAGCAACGTCATAAATTTTCAACACTTTCTAACATCATTTGCTATTTTCAGTCATTTACCGATTTGTTTAGAGAGCTAAATGACCGTGAAATTGAAAATCACTACACAATGAACTATGAAAAGGTTGAAACTTGGAATGGTATCATCATTTCACCCACATGGAATGTGCAAAAGAGTAGAGGGTTACGGCAAAAACTACACACACTTCATGTACAAACTAGACGATCTCGTTCGGAGTATCTGGGTTTCGGACAAGAACTCATCTGTTACACGACACTTCATTTTTTAAACTTATTTGAACTCCAGACTTTTTTTGCGTTCCGTATGCACCATTCAAAGTGACGTCATCAATTCTCAACACTTTCTTACATCAATTGCTATTTTCAGTCATTTACCGACTTATTTAGAGAGCTAAATGACTGTGAAACTGAAAATCACTACAAAAGGAACTCTGAAAATGTTGAAACTTGGCATGGTAACATCATTTCACTCACATGGCATGTGAAAATAAGTAGAGAGGGTTACGGCAGAAACTGGACGCACTTCATGTACAAACTGGGCAATCTCTTTCGGAGTATCAGGGTTTCGGACAAGAACTCATCTATTACACGGGCCTTCATTTTTTTAAACTTATTTGAACTCCAGACTTTTTTGCGTTCCGTATGCACCATTCAAAGCGACGTCATCAATTCTCAGCACTTTCTAACATCATTTGCTATTTTTCAGTCATTTACCGATTTGTTTAGAGAGCTAAATGACCGTGAAATTGAAAATCACTGCAAAATGAACTCGGAAAATGTTGACACTTTGCATGGTATCATCGTTTCACCCACATAGCCTGTGCAGAATAGTAGAGAGGGTTACGGCGAAAACTGGACACACTTCGTGTACAAACTGGAAAATCTCTTTCAGAGTATCAGGGTTTCAGACGAGAACTCATCTGTAACAAGGGCACTTCATTTTTTAAACTTATTTGAACTCCAGACATTTTGTGCCTTCCGTATGCACCATTCAAAGTG
Organism: Triticum aestivum; assembly: GCF_018294505.1. Taxonomy (NCBI): domain Eukaryota; kingdom Viridiplantae; phylum Streptophyta; class Magnoliopsida; order Poales; family Poaceae; genus Triticum; species Triticum aestivum. The sequence goes on from NW_025228079.1 coordinate 41,232, forward strand.
ACGTCATCAATTTTCAACACGTTCTGACATCATTTGCTATTTTTCAGTCACCTACCGATTTGTTTAGAGAGGTAAATGACCGTGAAATTGAAAATCACTACAAAATGAACTCTGAAAAGGTTGAAACTTGGCAAGGTATCATCATTTCACCCACATGGCATGTCAAAAAGAATAGAGAGTGTTACGGAAAAAACTGGACGGACTTCGTGTACAAACTGGGCAATCTCTTTCGGAGTATCAGGGTTTCGGACAAGAACTCATCTATTACACGGGCACTTCATTTTTTAAAACTTATATGAACTCCAGAGTTTTTTTGCGTTCCTATGTAGCATTCAAAGCAACGTCATAAATTTTCAACACTTTTTAACAGCATTTGCTATTTTCAGTCATTTACCGATTTGTTTAGAGAGCTAAATGACCGTGAAATTGAAAATCACTACAAAATGAACTCTGAAAAGGTTGAAACTTGGCATGGTATCATCATTCACCCACATGGCATGTGCAAAAGAGTAGAGGGTTACGGCAAAAACTGGACACTCTTCGTGTACAAACTGGACAATCTGGTTCGGAGTATCAGGGTTTCGGACGAGAACTCATCTGTTACACGGCACTTCATTTTTTATACTTATTTGAACTCCAGACATTTTTTGCGTTCCTATGCACCATTCAAAGAGACGTCATCAATTTTCAACACTTTCTAACATCATTTGCTATTTTTCAGTCATTTACCTATTTATTTAGAGAGCTAAATGACCGTGAAATTGAAAATCACTACAAAATGAACTCTGAAAATGTTGAAACTTGGCATGGTAACATCATTTCACCCACATGGCATGTGAAAAAGAGTAGACAGGGTTACGGCAGAAACTAGACGCACTTCGTGTACAAACTGGGCAATCTCTTTCGGAGTATCAGGGTTTCGGACGAGAACTCATCTGTTACACGGGCCCTTCATTTTTTTAAACTTATTTGAACTCCAGACTTTTTTGCATTCCGTATGCACCATTCAAAGCAAGGTCATCAATTTTCAACACGTTCTGACATCATTTGCTATTTTTCAGTCATTTACGATTTGTTTAGAGAGCTAAATGACCGTAAAATTGAAAATCACTACAAAATGAACTCTGAAAAGGTTGAAACTTGGCATGGTATCATCATTTCCCCCACATGGCATGTGAAAAAGAGTAGAGAGGATTACGGAAAAAACTGGACGCACTTCGTGTACAAACTGGGCAATCTCTTTCGGAGTATCAGGGTTTCAGACAAGAACTCATCTGTTGCACGGGCAGTTCATTTTTTAAAACTTATATGAACTCCAGACTTTTTTTGCGTTCCTATGCAGCATTCAAAGCGATGTCATAAATTTTCAACACTTTTTAACATCATTTGCTATTTTCAGTCATTTACCGATTGTTTAGAGAGCTAAATGACTGTGAAATGGAAAATCACTACAAAATGAACTCTGAAAAGGTTGAAACTTGGCACGGTATCATCATTTCACCCACATGGCATGTGCAAAAGAGTAGAGGGTTACGGCAGAAACTAGACACACTTTGTGTACAAACTGGACGATCTCGTTCGGAGTATCTGGGTTTCGGACGAGAACTCATCTGTTACACGACACTTCATTTTTTAAACTTATTTGAACTCTATACATTTTTTGCGTTCCTATGCACCATTCAAAGAGACATCATCAATTTTCAACACTTTCTAACATCATTTGCTATTTTTCAGTCATTTACCGATTTGTTTAGAGAGCTAAATGACCGTGAAATTGAAAATCACTGCAAAATGAACTCTGAAAATGTTGAAACTTGGCATGGTATCATCATTTCACCCACATAGCATGTGCAAAATAGTAGAGAGGGTTACGACAGAAACTGGACAGACTTCGTGTACAAACTGGAGGATCTCGTTCGGAGTATCAGGGTTTCGGACGAGAACTCATCGGTTACACGGGCACTTCATTTTTTTAAACTTATTTGAATTCCAGACTTTTTTGTGTTCCGTATGCACCATTCAAAGTGACATCATCAATTCTCAACACT
>NW_025228079.1:43705-45885 GCF_018294505.1 Triticum aestivum
TATCAGGGTTTCGGACGAGAACTCATCTGTTACACGGGCCCTTCATTTTTTCAAACTTATTTGAACTCCAGACTTTTTTGCGTTCCGTATGCACCATTCAAAGCGAGGTCATCAATTTTCAACACGTTCTGACATCATTTGCTATTTTTCAGTCATTTACCGATTTGTTTAGAGAGCTAAATGACCGTGAAATTGAAAATCACTACAAAATGAACTCTGAAAAGGTTGAAACTTCGCATGGTATCATCATTTCACCCACATGGCATGCGAAAAAGAGTAGAGAGGGTTACGAAAAAACTAGACGCACTTCGTGTACAAACTGGGCAATCTCTTTCGGAGTATCAGGGTTTCGGACAAGAACTCATCTGTTACACGGGCACTTCATTTTTTAAAATTTATATGAACTCCAGCGTCTTTTTGCGTTCCTATGCAACATTCAAAGCGACATCATAAATTTTCAACACTTTTTAACATCATTTGCTATTTTTAGTCATTTACCGATTGTTTAGAGAGCTAAATGACCGTGAAATGGAAAATCACTACAAAATGAACTCTGAAAAGGTTGAAACTTGGCATGGTATCATCATTTCACCCACATGGGATGTGCAAAAGAGTAGAGGGTTACGGCAAAAACTGGACAAACTTCGAGTACAAACTGGACGGTCTCGTTCAGAGTATCTCGGTCTCGGACGAGAACTCATCTGTTACATGGGTTTCGGACGAGAACTCATCGGTTACATGGGCACTTCATTTTTTTAAACTTATTTGAATTCCAGACTTTTTTGCATTCCGTATGCACCATTCAAAGCAACGTCGTCAATTCTCAACACTTTCTAACATCATTTGCGATTTTCAATCATTTGCCGATTTATTTAGAGAGCTAAATGACCGTGAAATTGAAAATCACTACAAAATGAACTCTGAAAATGTTGAAACTTGGCATGGGAACATCATTTCACCCACATGGCATGTGAAAAAGAGTAGAGAGGGTTACGGCAGAAACTGGACGCACTTCGTGTACAAACTGGGCAATCTCTTTCGGAGTATCAGGGCATCGGAAGAGAACTCATCTGTTACACGGGCCCTTCATTTTTTAAACTTATTTGAACTCCAGACTTTTTTTGCGTTCCGTATGCACCATTCAAAGCGAGGTCATCAATTTTCAACACGTTCTGACATCATTTGCTATTTTTCAGTCATTTACCGATTTGTTTAGAGAGCTAAATGACCGTGAAATGGAAAATCACTACAAAATGAACTCTGAAAAGGTTGAAACTTGGCATGGTATCATCATTTCACCCACATTGCATGTGCAAAAGAGTAGAGGGTTACGGCAAAAACTGGACACACTTCATGTACAAACTGGACGGTCTCCTTCGTAGTATCTCGGTCTCGGACGAGAACTCATCTGTTACACGGCACTTCATTTTTTAAATTTATTTGAACTCCAGACTTTTTTTGCCTTCCGTATGCACCATTCAAAGCGACGTCATCAATTTTCAACATGTTCTGACATCATTTGCTATTTTTCAGTCATTTACCGATTTGTTTAGAGAGCTAAATGACCGTGAAATTGAAAATCACTACAAAATGAACTCTGAAAAGGTTGAAACTTGGCATGGTATCATCATTTCACCCACATGGAATGTGAAAAAGAGTAGAGAGGGTTACGGAAAAAACTGGCCGGACTTCGTGTACAAACTGGGCAATCTCTTTCGAAGTATCAGGGTTTTGGAAAAGAACTCATCTGTTACACGGGCACTTCATTTTTTTAAACTTATATGAACTCCAGAGTTTTTTTGCGTTCCGTATGCACCATTCAAAGCGACGTCATCAATTTTCAACACTTTTTAACATCATTTGCTATTTTTCAGTCATTTACCGATTTCTTTAGAGAGCTAAATGACCGTTAAATTGAAAATCACTACAAAATGAACTCTGAAAAGGTTGAAACTTGGCATGGTATCATCATTTCACCCACATGGCATGTGCAAAAGAGTAGAGGGTTACGGCAAAAACTGGACACGCTTCGTGTACAAACTGGACAATCTGGTTCGGAGTATCAGGGTTTCGGACGAGAACTCATCTGTTACATGGCACTTCATTTTCTAAACTTATTTGAACTCCAGACATTTTTTTGCGTTCCTATGCACCATTCAAAGAGACGTCATCAATTGTCA
>NW_025228079.1:46560-49357 GCF_018294505.1 Triticum aestivum
GGACTTCGTGTACAAACTGGGCAATCTCTTTCGAAGTATCAGGGTTTTGGAAAAGAACTCATCTGTTACACGGGCACTTCATTTTTTTAAACTTATATGAACTCCAGAGTTTTTTTGCGTTCCGTATGCACCATTCAAAGCGACGTCATCAATTTTCAACACTTTTTAACATCATTTGCTCTTTTTCAGTCATTTACCGATTTCTTTAGAGAGCTAAATGACCGTTAAATTGAAAATCACTACAAAATGAACTCTGAAAAGGTTGAAACTTGGCATGGTATCATCATTTCACCCACATGGCATGTGCAAAAGAGTAGAGGGTTACGGCAAAAACTGGACACGCTTCATGTACAAACTGGACAATCTGGTTCGGAGTATCAGGGTTTCGGACGAGAACTCATCTGTTACATGGCACTTCATTTTCTAAACTTATTTGAACTCCAGACATTTTTTTGCGTTCCTATGCACCATTCAAAGAGACGTCATCAATTGTCAACACTTTCTAACATCATTTGCTATTTTTCAGTCATTTACTGATTTGTTTAGAGAGCTAAATGACCGTGAAATTGAAAATCACTGCAAAATGAACTCTGAAAATCTCGAAACTTGGCATGGTATCATCATTTCACCCACATAGCATGTGCAAAATAGTAGAGAGGGATACGGAAAAAACTGGACAGACTTCGTGTACGCACCCATGTGGAAGAAGAAATCTATATTTTGGGACCTACCCTACTGGAAATACCTAGAGGTCCGCTCTTCGATCGACGTGATGCACGTGACGAAGAACCTTTGCATGAACCTGCTAGGCTTCTTGGGCGTGTATGGGAAGACAAAAGATACACCTGAGGCACGAGAGAACCTGCAACGCTTGCACGAAAAAGAGGGCATGCCTCCGAAGCAGTATGAAGGTGCTGCCAGCTACGCTCTTACGAAAGAAGAGAAAGAAATATTCTTTCAATGCCTGCTCAGTATGAAGGTCCCGACTGGCTTCTCGTCGAATATAAAGGGAATAATAAATATGCCAGAGAAAAAGTTCCAGAACCTAAAGTCTCATGACTGCCATGTGATTATGACGCAACTGCTTCCGGTTGCATTGAGGGGGCTTCTACCGGAAAACGTCCGACTAGCCATTGTGAAGCTATGTGCATTCCTCAATGCAATATCTCAGAAGGTGATTGATCCAGAAATCGTACCAACGCTAAGGAGTGATGTGGCGCAATGTCTTGTCAGTTTCGAGCTGGTGTTCCCACCATCCTTCTTCAATATCATGACGCACGTCCTAGTTCATCTAGTCGACGAGATTGTCATTCTGGGGCCCGTATTTCTACACAATATGTACCCCTTTGAGAGGTTCATGGGAGTCCTAAAGAAATATGTTCGTAACCGCGCTAGGCCAGAAGGAAGCATCTCCATGGGCCATCAAGCAGAGGATGTCATCGGGTTTTGTGTTGACTTCATTCCTGGCCTTAAGAAGATAGGTCTCCCTAAATCGCGGTATGAGGGGAGACTGACTGGAAAAGGCACGCTTGGAAGGGACTCAATAATATGCAGGGACGGATATTCTTGGTCTCAAGCACACTACACAGTTCTACAGAACTCTACCTTGGTGACCCCGTATGTCGATGAACACGAGAACAGTCTGCGCTCCAAACACCCGGAGCAGTGCGACGACTGGATTACATGTGAACACATCAGGACTTTCAGCAGTTGGTTGGAAACACGTCTCAGAGGTGACAACACTGTTTGTGATGAGCTGTACTTGTTGTCCAGGGGACCATCTTCGACTGTAATGATTTGGAAAGGATACGAGTTAAATGGGAATACATTTTACACGATTGACCAAGATGAAAAGAGCACCAACCAAAACAGCGGTGTCCGCTTTGATGCAGCAACCGACAATGGAAATGACACATATTATGGTTACATAGCAGACATATGGGAACTTGACTACGGAGTAGATTTTAAGGTCCCTTTGTTTAAGTGCAAGTGGGTCAATCTGTCAGGAGGCGGGGTACAGGTAGACCCACAGTACGGAATGACCACAGTGGAACTGAAAAATCTTGGGTACACTGACGAACCGTTCGTCCTAGCCAATGATGTGGCACAGGTTATCTATGTGAAGGACATGTCTACCAGACCGAGGAAAAGAAAAGATAAATCATACAATGAGCCAAAGCGCCACATAGTTCTTTCAGGAAAAAGGGACATCCTGGGAGTGGAGGGCAAGACAGACATGTCTGAAAAGTATGAAAAGTTTCATGAAATTCCCCCCTTCAAAGTCAAGGCTGACCCAAGCATCCTGATAAACAATGAAGATTATCCATGGTTACGGCGCAATAAGCAAATGACACAAGTGAAGAAAAAGTGAAGACTTTCTCCCGCAACTATTATGATGATAACATGCCAACTTTGTAACAGACGAGTATGATACCATTGTCCGTTTTGTACATGCACATGCTATGCCAACTTTTTCAGAGTTCATTTGAAAACTATGAATTTTAAAACCTCGCCAACCGAAGGGCGCTCACACCGGTTTATAAATAAAGCAACAAAGAAAACAAAAAAAGAGTTTCCAAATTTGAAAACTAATGGCACTAACAGAAAGTTTATAATTTTTCTAAAACTAAAAGCAAAAAGAATTAAAAAATAAAGCAAAAAACAACAAAAAATAAATAATGCAGAAAACAGAACAAAAAACTGAAAAAAATAAAAATAGCAACAATAAGTATTTTGTTGTAAGTAGAAACAAAATAAAATAAATAAAGCAACAAAGGAAACAAAAAAAGAGTTTTCA
>NW_025228079.1:50508-67734 GCF_018294505.1 Triticum aestivum
TTCTTCTTCTCCTCTATTCTTTTCTTCTTCTCCTCTTTTTTTTTCTTCTTTTTTTTCTTCTTCTTCTTCCTTCTTCCTTCTTCCTCTTTTCTTCTTTTTCCTTATTTTCCTTTCTCGAGGGATAAGAAGAAAAGAAGAGGAGAAGAAGAAAGAAAGGAATAGAGGAGAAATAAGAAACTTTGACACGAGGGGGGGGGGGTACCGATACCCCCTCCCCGATAACATTATTTAGGCACCCGAAAATTCACCAAAAAAGCTCCGGGACTACCAAAGAAGCTGCAATTTAGGCACCTGAAAGTAAGTACTATATAGTAGCATATTCCAGGCATCTCCTAGTGACTCAAGCGCTAGTTTCATCAATACCATTTAGCATGCTTGCTAATTATCAGTTTGATTGACCTCTATTTCTTGTAAAGTGGATGTGGCAGGAACAAGGGAATGATTTCTGTGGATACTACATTTGCGAGTCCATCCGCCACATGACCTGTGAGCGGGGCTACTCCGACAAACAATATGAAGTGCGTAAATAACAATATTCACAATTTTATTTTATTACCATCATTTGTGTTGAGTTTCATTCATTCATATATATATATGTATTGACCCCCTTCTTAAAATTAGATGTTTCGAATGCGGGATGAACTCCTAGCACCAGATCGCATGCGAGCAATTCAAGAGGAATTGGCGGCATTCTTTCTTGACCACGTGATCGCTGAAGACGGAGAATACTATGTGGACCACGCGTCCGTATTTTAGGAGATTATATATTTGTAAAAGATAATTATTGTATATATGTAGCCGGTAGTGTCGGATAGATATACGAGAACTTGTTTGTTCGACCAATCTCTCGGAGAAGGAGAGGTGGTCGATATCACTTCTCTCTGTATGCATATATGTTCATGACGATCTTCTGTTTGCTTACTAGCTAGCTAGCGTGTCTAGCTAGTCCTCTCTATACGTATGTATGTATGGTACGTAGCGTCGACCAAGCACGGACAAAAGAGAGGACACTTCTCTCTATTAATTAGCTAGCTATAGCACAATATATGAAACACCTAAATTAACCCCCCAAAACCCCTCAAACCCCCCCTTTCAAAAAAAAACAAAAACCACAGCCACATAAACGCTGACGCGTGGATGCCTATTGGTCCCGGTTGGTGCCACCAACCGGGACCAAAGGCCCTCCTGCCTGGGCTCAGGGGACAGGCCACGTGGAGGCCCTTCTGTCCCGGTTCTGGATTGAACCGGGACTAAAGAGGGGAGGCATTAGTACCGACCCTTTAGTCCCGGTTCACCAACCGGGACTAAAGGCCCTTACCAACCGGGACAATAGGCCCTTTTTCTACTAGTGTTTCGGAGTATCAGGGTTTCAGACGAGAATTCATATGTTACACGGGCTCTTCATTTTTAAACTTATTTGAACTCCAGACTTTTTTTGCGTTCCGTATGCACCATTCAAAGCGACGTCATCAATTTTCAACACGTTCTGACATCATTTGCTATTTTTCAGTCATTTACCGATTTCTTTAGAGAGCTAAATGACCGTGAAATTGAAAATAACTACAAAATGAACTCTGAAAAGGTTGAAACTTGGCATAGTATCATCATTTCACCCCACATAGAATGTGCAAAATAGTAGAGAGGGTTATGGCAAAAACTGGACATGCTTCATGTACAAACTGGAAAATCTCTTTCGGAGTATCAGGGTTTCGAACAAGAACTCATCTGTTACACGGGCACTTCATTTTTTTTAACTTATTTGAATTCCAGACTTTTTTTTGCGTTCCGTATGCACCATTCAAAGCGACGTCATCAATTCTCAACACTTTCTAAAATCATTTGCTATTTCCAGTCATTTACCTATTTATTTGGAGAGCTAAATGACCATGAAATTGAAAATCACTACAAAATGAACTCTGAAAATGTTGAAACTTGGCATGGTAACATCATTTCACCCACATGGCATGCTAAAAAGAGTAGAGAGGGTTACGGCAGAAACTGGACGCACTTCGTGTACAAACTGGGCAATCTCTTTTAGAGTATCAGGGTTTCGGATGAGAACTCATATGTTACACGGGCCCTTCATTTTTTTAAACTTATTTGAACTCCAGACTTTTTTGCATTCCATATGCACCATTCAAAGCGAGGTCATCAATTTTCAACACGTTCTGACATCATTTGCTATTTTTCAGTCATTTACCGATTTGTTTAGAGAGCTAAATGAATATGAAATTGAAAATCACTAAAAAATGAACTCTGAAAGGGTTGAAACTTGGCATGGTATTATCATTTCACCCACATGGCATGTGAAAAAGAGTAGAGAGGGTTACAGAAAAAACTGGACGCACTTCATGTACAAACTGGGCAATGTCTTTCGGAGTATCAGGGTTTCGGACAAGAACTCATCTGTTACACGGGAACTTCATTTTTTTTAAACTTATATGAACTCCAGACTTTTTTTGCGTTCCTATGCACCATTCAAAGCGACGTCATAAATTTTCAACACTTTTTAACATCATTTGCTATTTTCAGTTATTTACCGATTGTTTAGAGAGCTAAATGACCGTGAAATGGAAAATCACTACAAAATGAACTCTGAAAAGGTTGAAACTTGGCATGGTATCATCATTTCACCCACATGGCATGTGCAAAAGAGTAGAGGGTTACGGCGGAAACTGGACACACTTCATGTACAAACTGGACGATCTCGTTCGTAGTATCTGGGTTTCGGAAGAGAACTCATCTGTGACACGGCACCTCATTTTTTAAACTTATTTGAACTCCAGACATTTTTTTGCGTTCCTATGCACCATTCAAAGAGACATCATCAATTTTCAACACTTTCTAACATCATTTCCTATTTTTCAGTCATTTACTGATTTGTTTAGAGAGCTAAATGACTGTGAATCTGAAAATCACTGGAAAATGAACTCTGAAAATGTTGAAACTTGGCATGGTATCATCATTTCACCCACATAGCATGTGCGAATTAGTAGAGAGGGTTACGGAAAAAACTGGACACACTTCGTGTACAATCTGGAAAATCTCTTTCGGAGTATCAGGGTTTCAGACGAGAACTCATCTGTTACACGGGCACTTCATTTTTAAACTTATTTGAACTCCAGACTTTTTTTGCGTTCCGTATGCACCATTCAAAGCGACGTCATCAATTTTCAACATGTTCTGACATCATTTTCTATTTTTCAGTCATTTACCGTATTTGTTTAGAGAGTTAAATGACCGTGAAATTGAAAATCACTACAAAATGAACTCTGAAAAGGTTGAAACTTGGCATGGTATCATCATTTCACCCACATGGCGTGTGAAAAAGAGTAGAGAGGGTTACGGTGTCGGTGTACTAGAATAGGGGTACCCTAGTACCCCGAACATGTGCACGGGCAGTTGCAGCAAACCACGGCAAGGCTTGCCGGGCGAACGCCAAGATCCTCCATGGTTCCCTTGGGGCCATTCAAGAACAAAGTATTTAAGCTCAGGAGACAAGGCCCCAGCAAGAGGAGCTTGCCGGGAAGGCCAGCCAAGGTACTCCAAGGAACTTACCGCGACGCGCCACGCGCTCCGGCAAGGCAACAAGGCCCCGGCAAGAGGAGCTTGCCAGGAAGACCAACCAAGGTACCTCGAGGCCCGGTGAGCGACAAGCTTCCGGACCCGACAAGATAATAGCAGCGGCAAGGCGCTTGCCGCAGCAGGCGGCCACTCTGTGCCCATGCTCCAGCGCATCCACCAACGTGTCTCCCTGGGGGCCTCTCCAGGCGCGCGTGGCGGGAGGCTGTGCAGCCAGCGGTGCGCAGTGGCATGCGAAGCTGACAAGATCGCCATCGTGGCGAACAGTGGCGCCCATAACGGTCCTTTTCTACACTGTTTCGGCGACTCAGACGGGCACTTAATGCCCTTGTCCCCTGCCGTCAGAGTTAGGTAGGGTGCACTGTGCAAGTAGCTGTACCAACCACCTCATTTTTTACATGTGTACCCTTCTCTGCGTTGCCACCTGTCGGTGACCCCTTTAGCGTATAAAAGGAGGCCCATGCGCAACGTAGAAGGGGTTCGGTTCGATCCATTCGTACGCCAGAGAACACTACGCTCTTTCTCTAGAGCAAGAACACAACATAATACAACCAGACAAGCAGCAGTAGGAGTGTTATCTCTCCGGAGAGCTCCGAAGCTGGGTAAACTGCTCGTGTGCCTCGCCTCGATCTGCTCTTCGTGCGATCTCCGCCCCCCGCCGAACCGAAAGGGGCCCGGTCCGCCGGCCCCATAGGTGTTCGTGGATCAGTTTCCCCGACATCTTTGGCGCGCCAGGTAGGGGGTTCGGTTCGATCCATTCGTACGCCAGAGAACACTACGCTCTTTCTCTAGAGCAAGAACACAACATAATACAACCAGACAAGCAGCAGTACGAGTGTTATCTCTCCGGAGAGCTCCGAAGCTGGGTAAACTGCTCGTGTGCCTCGCCTTGATCTGCTCTTCGTGCGATCTCCGCCCGCCGCCGAACCGAAAGGGGCCCGGTCCGCCGGCCCCATAGGTGTTCGTGGATCAGTTTCCCGGGCGTCAAGATTGTGTGAACCTGATCCGGCGTTCACACAAGCTAGATCTTCATTCCCTTCATCAACATGCCACCAAAGAAGAAGACTTCGGTGGCAGCCGCTCCATCCATGTCACTTCCGCCACCGTTGGAGCAAACGGGTGGTGGAATGGACGGCGGCGGAAGAATGGACGTCGACGAGGAAGCTCATGATGCTGCCAGGTCCAAGAACAAGGCTGCACAAACCTCGGCGACTGTACATGTTCCACGCCACTCTCAGGAGGCGCAAGACCAACAGCGTCATGGCACTTGCAGTGCCATACGCATGATAGGCCAAGACCAAGCTAGTGGATCTCGGGGCGCTCAAGACCAGCCTGCACGCCAGCGTGCTGGCGCGAGCGGGGCACGGTCGCCTGGACGGGATACTGCTCCTTCCAACATAGTTAGAAGTCCGAGCACGTCCCGCTCCTCGCGCCGTCCGCCACTGCCACCCACCACTCCAGCAGAAGCTTTGGCGCGAGCCCAACTTCTCCTAGATTACCCTCTGACATCGGACAAGATCGACGAATGGAGGGCCACCATTCAGAGTCTCATCGGCTATGCCAACGGCGACACTCCATGGCGGCCGAGCGCGTCGCCGCCGCGGCAGGGTTGCCAGGCGCAAGCCGGTGGCGATGAAACGGGTGGAGGTGCAACTACCATGCAATCACCGCCCCGAAGGCCAAGATCGCCGACTCGCCGGATCCACCTTGACAGCGACTCCACCGCATCGTCGGATCCACAAGCTCATCACAATCAACGCCAAGTTCTTCATGATCGACAACAAGAAGACGCTCAAACTCGCATCGAGCGCCAAAGAGAAGCGCGACGTCAATCCGACAAGTGCGCTGGGCCCTCTATTGACATGCATGCGCTAGGGGAACCAGGCAATCTCCCGTACGCGGTAGGTTGCCCTGCGTTCACTCGTGAGCTGCGGCAAGTCCAGTGGCCCAGCACGAGGAACTTCAAGCCAGACGTACCGGAGAAGTACGACGGCAAGACGCATCCGTCGGAGTTCCTCAGCATTTACACCACTGCGGTGCAGGCTGCTGGGGGACGGGATGACAAGATCCTTGCCAACTACTTCCCGCTGGTACTCAAGCCCAACGTCAGGTCCGGGCTCATGCACTTGCCGGACAACTCCATATCCTCTTGGGCTGATCTGTGCCATCAGTTTGTCGGCGCCTTCACAGGCGGACACAAACCTCATGGCCAGGAGAGTGATCTTCATCTTCACGCCCAGAAGGAAGGAGAGCCCGTGCGCAAGTACATTCAGAGATTCAGCAGTGTGCAGCAAAACATCCCAGACGTCCACCCTGCCGCGGTGATCAGCGCGTTCCATCAGAACGTGCAAAACCGCAGGATGCGGGAGGAAATGGCGATGTGCAAGATCAGGGACGTCAGTGAATTATATGCACTGGCCGACAAGTGTGCACGTGCTGAGGAAGGGAGCAGTCTCCCCGGGGAGAATGTAGGAGCGGGAGGATCTGACAGTGAAGATGCTGCCCCGGCAAGGAAAAACCAGCGGCGGAACAACAGAAGGAGGAAAGGCAAAGAGGTGCTAGTTGTTGAGCAGTCCGGCAATGGTGGTGGCGCCAAGGAAGCCAAAGCTGGTGACTCCGGCAAGGAGGTTGCTGCAGAGGTGGCGGTCGCCGACAAGCAGGACGGCACCAAGAAGCAGTATTGCAAGATCCACCGCACCAAGGGCCATGATCTCCAGAACTGTAAGAAAGTCGAGCAGCTTGTTGAGCAACAGAAAGCTGAATATGAGCGGCGCGACAAGGAGAAGGCCCAGGAAGGTGCTGGGGGATCCGGCAAGAAACGTCCCGGCCGAGGAGGACGCCGCGGCAAGGCCAAGCAGCGGCAAGGAGACAGACCTCCTCGCGGCCGCGACAAGGATGAAGATGATGACAATGATGAAGACATGGATGATGAGGAGACTGATGAGCAGGAGTTCCAGAATGCCACAGAGGACCTGTGCATTAACGGTGGTGCTTCTCTGCATACCTTGCACCGCCAGCTCAAGTAGTGGGTGCGGGAAGTTAATGCAGCAGAACCACCCGTCGAGTCACGCAAGCCTCTGAAATGGTCCAGCACGCCTATCATCTTTGATATTGAGGACCACCCTGATCGCATAACTGCGGTCGGGTGCTTGCCGATGTTGGTTTCACCAACAATCCGCAACCTCAAGGTCACTAAGATGCTAGTTGATGGCGAGGCCGACTTGAATCTGATCTCCTCCGTGGTGCTCCAGAAACTCCAGATCCCTGACAGCGAGCTCGAAGAGACCGATACATTTCCAGGAATCAACCCGGGAAGAAGCACGCCGAAGGGAAAGATCACGTTGCCGGTAACATTTGGCAGCGAGCTGAACTTCAGGACTGAGAGGGTCACATTTGATGTTGCTGACTTTCCATTACCTTCCAACGGAATCCTTGGCCGTCCAGCACTCGCCAAGTTCATGGCAGCCTCTCACTATGCGTACAACCTACTGAAAATGCCAGGCCCGATAAGTGTCATCTCTGTCCCTGGCGACAAGAAGGATGCTCTTATCTGTGCCGACAAGATCTACTGAGAAGCAGCAGCCAGAGCAGAACGCAAGACACTTGCCGCTGAAGCTCCCGGGGGGAAGAAGAAGACCAAGTCCGGCAAGAGCTCTGATGCCCACTCCGGCAAGCGCACCTCTTCGGAGTGCTGCGCTACCGTCGAGGACGCACCATCGAGCTCCACCGGCAGGTGTAAGAAGGCAATGGCAGCTCCACCTGAGACCAAGAAGGTGTCCGCCAAGGAGGACGGCACTGGTGGTACCTTCACCATCAGCGCCACCCTTGACCCCAAATAGGAAAGCGCGCTCGTTGCTTTCCTGCGGGCGAATGTCGACGTGTTTGTGTGGCAACCGTCTGATATCCCCGGTGTTCCCAGGAAAGTAATTGAGCACTACCTTGCCATCTGTCCTCATGCGCGGCCTGTCAAGCAGAAAGTCAGGAAACAGGCAGTGGAGCGCCAAGAATTCATCGCAGAAGAAATCAAGAAGTTAGAAGCAGCAGGCCTTGTCAGAGGAGTGCTCCATCGCACGTGGTTGGCCAATCCTGTTGTCGTGCGCAAGGCTAACGGGAAATGGAGACTTTGTATTGACTTTACTGATGTTAATAAAGCTTGTCCCAAAGACCCATTCCCCTTGCCGTGCATTGACCAGATTGTTGACTCCACAGCCAGATGTGATTTGCTTTCATTTCTTGATGGATACTCAGGATACCATCAGATCTTCATGGCAGAAGAAGATGAAGAGAAAACCGCATTTATCACCCCGTGTGGCACGTACTGCTTCGTATGGATGCCTTTCGGTTTGAAGAATGCTGGTTCAACATTCGCAAGGGCAGTCCACCGCGCTTTTGAACCGCAGATGCACAGAAATGTGGAAGCCTACATGGATGACATAGTGGTCAAAAGCAAGAACAGGGCGACCCTGATTCAATATTTAGACGAGACATTTGCAAATCTGCGCAGGATCAACCTCAAGCTTAACCCCGAGAAGTGCGTGTTTGGAGTCCCATCCGGCAAGCTTCTCGGGTTCTTCGTGTCTCAGTGGGGAATTGAAGCCAATCCCGACAAGATCAAGGCCATTGAGCAGATCGAAGCACCAAAGCGCGTCAAGGATGTATGAAGGCTTGCCGGTTGCGTGGCTGCTCTCAGCAGGTTTATCTCTAGATCTGCCGAGCGCGCCCTGCCATTTTTCAAAAATTTGAAAAAGGCAAGTCCAATGAAATGGACTCCGGAGGCGGAGGCTGCACTGCAGGACTTTAAGAGATACCTGTCCTCCACTCCAATACTTGTCGCACCTAAGCCGCAAGAGAAGTTGCTGCTGTATATAGCGGCAACCAATCAAGTGGTTAGTGCTGCGTTAGTGGCGGAGAGGGAGGCAGATGATGAGCCAGCAACCACGGCAGATGCATCCAGCGACAAGCAGGGGCTTCACCGACAAGCTCTGGTCCCGACAAAGATGGATCTGCGCAGGAGCATGATAAGATGCAGAAGAGAATGGTGCAGCGTCCAGTTTACTTTGTCAGTTCCCTTCTACAGATGGCTAGATCAAGGTACTCTGGTGTGCAGAAGTTGCTTTTCGTCCTGCTCATGGCCTCGAGAAAGCTGCGCCATTACTTCCAAGCGCATGAGATCACAGTCGGCACTCGCTTTCCGCTGAAGAGGATACTGCAAAATCCAGAAGCAACAGGCAGGATTGTCGAGTGGGCGCTGGAACTGTCAAGCTTTGGCCTCAAGTTTGAGAGCACTCCAACTATCCAAAGCAGAGCATTGGCAGAGTTCATAGCAGAATGGACGCCAATCCCAGATGAAGAAATTCCAGAGATGAGCATCCCCGTCAAAGAGGAAAGCAAAGAGTGGCTGATGTACTTTGATGGTGCCTTCTCGCTGCAAGCCGCCGGTGCGGGCGTGCTGCTTGTCGCGCCCACCGGAGAGCACCTCAAGTACGTAGTCCAGATGCACTTCCCCAGGGAGCAAGCAACCAACAATACTGCAGAATATGAAGGATTGCTTGCCGGTCTCAGAATTGCAGCAGACCTTGGGATCAAGAAGCTCATTGTCAGGGGTGACTCACAGCTTGTCGTCCGCCAAGTGAACAAGAACTACCAGAGTCCATTGATGGAAGCATATGTTGATGAAGTGAGGAAGCTAGAAGAACACTTTGACGGCCTACAGATGGAGCATATCCCAAGAGCTCAGAATGACATTGCTGATGGCCTGTCAAAGTGCGCCGCACTAAAGTTACCTGTGGAACCAGGGATCTTTGTGCTCAAGTTAACTCAACCATCCGTAACACCATCAACTGGACAAAGCAAGAAGAGGAAGTTGGTTTCTGGTGACTACTTTCCGGCAGAGCTCCCCGAAGCCGCCGCCAAGAAATTCCCCAAGATCAACACCAAGGATGCTGAGGGGCAGTCTGCTCCGGCAAGCCTTATGGTTTGTTCCGTTGAAGCAGACGCTCCCGACAAGTTTTGCTCCGGCAAGCTTGCCGGGGAACATCAAGCTCCGGCAGGGCCGCAAGTCCTTGCCGTAGAAGCGGATGTTCCCGCAGTAGTAGATGTGCCTTTAGTCCTTGTTGTTGAGCCACAAGCTCCAGCATGGGCACAGCAGATTGTCCATTTCCTGCAGATAGGAGAACTTCCCGAAGAGCAAGAAGAAGCGGAAAGAGTAGCCCGGCAGTCAAATATGTACCAGTTTGTCGATAGCATACTGTACAGAAGAAGACTCAACGGTGTGAAATTGAAGTGTATTTGCCGGGAAGATGGACAAAAGCTGTTGGCAGAGATACATGGAGACATATGTGGCCACCACATTGGCGCAAGAGCACTTGCCGGCAAAGCTTTCCGGCAAGGTTTCTTTTGGCCGACAGCCCTCCAGGATGCAACTGCACAAGTAACCAAGTGTGAAGCGTGCCAGTTCCACTCCAAACAGATACACCAGCCAGCTCAAGCTCTCCAGACGATCCCTTTATCTTGGCCATTTTTGGTCTGGGGGCTCGATATCCTTGGCCCTTTCCCCCGAGCTGTCGGGGGCTTTGAGTACTTGTACGTCGCAATCGACAAGTTCACAAAGTGGCCGGAAGTGCAGCCAGTGAGGAAGGTGACAGCACAGTCAGCAGTCAAGTTCTTTAGGTCAATTGTTTGCCGTTTCAGGATCCCTAACAGGATCATCACCGACAACGGCACGCAATTCACGAGCCGCACGTTCATGCAGTACGTCCAAGACCTTGGCGCCAAGGTCTGCTTCGCTTCTATTGCTCATCCGAGAAGCAACGGTCAAGCAGAGAAGGCAAATGCTGAAGTGCTACGCGGGCTCAAGACCAGAACTTTCGACAGGCTGCGCAAGTGCGGAAGAAACTGGATTGAGGAGCTGCCGGTGGTTCTTTGGTCGATCAGAACGACGCCAAATCGAGCCACTGGCCAGACACCTTTCGCTCTAGTCTATGGAGCAGAGGCAGTTCTCCCCATGGAACTTGTATACGGATCGCCTCGAGTGCTCGCTTATGATGAGCTTGAGCAAGAACAGCTGCGACAACACGACGCGCTGCTCCTTGAGGAAGATCGTCTTCAGGCTGCTGTACGAGCTGCTCGATACCAGCAAGCTTTGCGCCGGTACCATAGCCGCAAAGTTAAATCCAGAAGCTTCGAGGAAGGCGAATTTGTTCTTCGGCGCGTTTAGTCCGCCAAGAATTCCAACAAGTTCACGCCGAAGTGGGAAGGCCCTTATCGGGTGAAACGAGTCATAAGGCCCGGCGCTGTCCGCCTTGAGACCGAAGATGGCATTCCGGTGAGCAACTCCTGGAACATAGAACATCTTTGTAAGTTTTTCCCGTAGGGCGCGGTTGCCGGAACCCCGTTCCGGCAACCACCTTTTGTACAAGTCTTGCCGCTGTTGCATGTAATCCTTTGTACAAAGCCGGGCACAGATCCCGTGCATAAATAGAACCCCATGTGCTCCGCACAACTTGTCCATTTCATGCATTAGTTTCTTTCTTGCATGTGTTATCTGACACTTTGTGCAGCACCTACATCCGGTAAGCAATAACGAGCCGAAGGGCTCCATATCATTATTTTCTCTTCTTTCTTCTTTTCAACAAAGGAAAAGAAGGTTCCCTCGCACACTAGTTTGCCGAGGGGAAGGAGAAGATTGTGGTATGGACCACGCGTCATTCAAGCAAAGTTTTGCCTTGCCGGGAAGCAAACGACAGAAAAGATAAGTTGCCAAAGTTTGAGCAATCAATTTTTAAATTTTTTTGGGTTATCTTCCTCGAACGACCCTGCTTTGTATGGAAAACCTGTGCGCGGAGGAACCAACTCGTGGCTAGTTGCGCCCTTACTTTGTTTCGAGTCCGCTCAACAACTTAAGTGTGCTACATCTAGTCGCGACAAGGTTTCTTGTCGGAAGCAGCGCCGCCAGCAGGCTGCTGAAGTTCCGCACTCAGCGCTCGCGGCTCGGGCGCCTGTGCCGACAAGTTCCCTAGAAGCGTAGGGTAAAAACATACAAAGGAAGGAATCTAGTAGAGGAAATAACATAGCAATTGATAACAGAAATAAAGTTATATTACAAGATAACTTGTCCCAGCTCTAACAGAATGTTTTCATAACATGATTAGCAGCGACAAGGGAAAAGAAGAAATGGGCGGCCTAGTCTACGCGTCCGCCCTCGACCCTCTTGATCTCGCTCACCTTGTCCACAATGGGTGCGACAAGGGCCTTGAGTGCGTCCCGATCGGCGTCTGGCGGCAAGGACTTGAGGACGTTGGTGAACCTGAGTCCTGGATTGCGGAAGGCCACCTTCATTAGCACCTTCTGGAGAACCCAGGCGCAGATTTTGCGCGACTCGTCGGCCAGCTGCTTTGGGATCCTCTCCCGGAGCCGCTGGAGTGCCGTCGCCACGCCCTTGAAGAACAAGCTGAGCTTGGCACTGGGTTGGAGATTCTCGTCGGAGGGATACCCAAAGTCCTCCATCCCCAGCTGCGCCAGCTCCTCGTTGATGACTGCGGCAATATTCACCAGACCCTCGGTCTAGTGCTCCATAGTGTCTCTGAACGAGTTCTGGGTAACTGCGATGCTCTCCAGCAGCGCCTTGTCAGCCTTGACCTTCTCCGACAAGGTCTTCTCCCGCTCCTTGGCGGCCTCCAGTGTCTGCGTCAGCATGGCCAGCTTCAGCTCCAGGTCTGCATTGGAATCCTTGGCGGTGCTGAGCTCCTTGCCCCTCTCAGTGAGAAGACCTTGCAGCTCACCGTGGGCGGCAGCATCCTTCTCACGCTCATGCTTGAGCGCGGCAAGCTCCTCGCCGCTCTTCCCAATGTTGGCCTCCAGCTGCGCCACCTTCTCCTCCAGCTCTTTCTTGGCGGCCTCTGCGATCGCGACAGCGTCCTTTGCTTCCCTGAGCGGCCCGCCAAGTGCTTGCTCGCGCTCGGCAAGCTCCTCCTCGTAGCTGTCGAGGTTGGCCTTCCGCTGCACCAATTCACCTTCTCGCGCAGATTGCTTCTCAGCGGCCAGCCTTTGTTCGTCCTCAGCTTCGGCCTTCTCGAGAAGGAAGGCCGTGCGCTCCTCGTCGAGTCGCTCCCGCTCCTGTGCCAGGGACCGGAGTGCTTCTTGATTGTGGCCCCGGAGCTCCTCCGCGCGCTTCTCCATGTCAACTCCCGCCTTCGCGACAAGCGCTTCCTGAGAAGCCAGCTTGGCTTGCCGGGCGCGGTAGAGTGATAGCAGCATCTGCAGCAGCTGCTCCTCCTCAGGCTCGCCACTGCTGCTACCGGGCGCGTCGACCAACGATAGTCCGGCGGAGGCGAGCACCTCCCCATCAAAAGTTTCCCCCTCGACCGGCACCCTGGAGCTCGACGCCCAGGGTAGCTTGATGAAGATATTGTCGCCGGCCTTCAAGTAGGCGCCGGGCTGGGGCTCCTCGGAGCCCGGCTCCGCAGAAGCGGCAGAGGGATCGGCGGGCGGCGCAGCGCCTGGCGCTCCTGCGGCCTCAGGGTCGTCAGTGTGATTGCCCGACCCCTCGCCGCCCTCTGCGGCGGCAGCCTTGGCGGCCTCCTCGCCGGCGGTCTCATCAGCACCAGCCCCTTCCTCGCCGGCGCCCTCTGTCTCCATTGGCTCAGCCGCAGATGGTCTGAAGAACGAAGAAGGGAGAAAAATCAATCAAAAATCCAAGAGAAGAAAATCAGAAGAAGAAGAACCCATGGGAAAGTTTTTGGACAAGTGGATTACCTGTGCCAAGATCTGCAGTTGCGGTCTCGGCCGCCGCAGGATCGATGGTGCTGCCCCTTGCCGGAGAGTTCTCCCTTGCCAGAGAGCGCTCCCTTATCGGGAACCCCTCCCTTGGCGGCGTAGTCGAAGCAGATGGCACTTCGAGACCAGCTTCCGGACGCTCCTGATGAGGCTGCTCTGCTCCTACACAAGTCAACAAGCAAGATATCAATAAAGGAAAAAGCACTCATGCGCGCCCGACAGCAGAAAGCTAACTATGAACTTACGCTGGGTGCTGCGCTGGGGGTTGCTTTGAGGAGTGATTGCCGGGTCCATCAAGGTGGTCTCAGACCCACCCCGTGCTGACATGGTGGGGTCATCTTCGATGAAAATCACCGCGGCCTTGGCCCTCTTCGCCGCTCTCTGGGCCAGCGTCCTGCAAAGAAAGGAGTCCAGATTGAAGCAAGTTAGATACAAGATATAAACAGCAAGATTGAAGAACTACAAGAGCACCAAAGAAGCTTACTGTTCTTCCTCCTCGTCGGAGCTGAGCGCGGAAAGATCGAAGTCCGACCCTCCTCCGGTGCGGCGAGGCGGAGGAGTAGGATCACTTGCCCACTTGGTGGGGGCGGTGGCGGTGGCACGGGAAGATCCCGCTCCAGTTGCCGCTGCTGCGTGAGGCACTCCCGTGGCAACATTGCTTGGCGCGGTAGAGCACGTCGCACGGCTCGGCGGCTGTTGACCCGGCTGCCGCCCCGCTGCGTCCCCGGCCCTGCGAAGGCGCCTTCTTGGCGGGGCCGGGGGCTCCACCTGCGGCAAGCTTTCTGAAGGCTCGGGCTCTTCCTCGCCGGCCTCGCTCGGCTCAGCTTCAGAGCCGACGGGCTCTTCTTCGCCAATGAACTCCGCGCTCGGCAAGGTTTGCCGCCTCTGCAGCCTCCGCCTCCTCCACAGTGAACCCGAACGCGCCCGCGGCAGCTGCGACCGCAACCTCTTCCGCCCTAGTGGCGATGCGCTGCAGCTCCTCGTCGGTGGTGTCACGGGTGAGGCTCTTCTGCTCGTCAGCGTGGACCAGCACTTCTTCCAAGTTGTCGAAGAACGCTTGCACAACGTCATCCGCAGGCTCTTGCCAAGTTGGAACGATTCCGTGTGAATCGCACAACGGCATCATGGCACGGATCCGGTCAAGCGAAGAATTATTGCACAATGGAACGACGCCCCTCGGAATCGTGAATGGGTGCTGGGGGTCACGTTTGAACAACTCCAGGAGCATTGCATCCAGCTCCAAGACGGTGAAGTTGTAGTTGAGGCCCGGCGGGTTCTTGAATTCCCAGGCGGGCCTCCCCCTCTCCTGCAGGGGGGCGATGCGGCGGCGGAGGAAATCTGTGCCTACAGCACCTACAGTGAGCCCGGCAAGCCTAAGGCGAAGGATCCTAGTAATGGCGATCTTCAGCCTCTCGTCTTCCAGGGCCACGTTGCTCCAGTCATTACCGCGCACTATTGGAGCTTGGCGCATGGTGGTGAAGGGCTGCGGATTCTCCTCGACGATCCAGCACCACTCCGCTCTCCACTCATCCCACTTGCTGCGGAGCTCACCCTCCAAGTACGCCTCCTTCTTGCCGACTCTCGAGATCTAGGCAATCCCTCTGGCAAGCGGCTCTTCTCTCTCTACCCGAGGTATGAAGAAGTGGCGGAAAAGGGCAACACTGGGGTGGACTCCAACAAAGTTTTCGCACAAATGTGCGAAAACTGCCATGGTCAGAATGGCGTTGGGGGTGAAGTCAAGGAGGCGGAAGCCGTAGGTGTTCATGATATTGCAGAAGAACTCCGAGAAGGGCGGACAGAGCCCGCAATAGAAGAACAGCGCGAAGAATGGGTACCCGTTTGGAGCTAGTTCCGAAGCAGCGGCCGGGAGTACCCTCGTGCGCGGATGCGCCCGCGTCTCCGTCGCCCAAAAGAGGTAGAAGTACTCCCTCAGCTCCTGCACGCCGAGCTGGGGGGAGAAGATCGCCCGCTCCTTCCGCAGCGCCGCGAGCCGCTGCGCCTCGGCCGACTTCACGCCCTTTTCCTTGTCGGCTTTCGGAGCCATGGCGAAGGTGGTGGGGGAGGTCGATGGCGTGGTGATGCTGGTGGCAATGGGGGGCGGAGCGCTGCTCTCTCGGCTTCGGGAAGAAGGGGGAGCGGCGGAGGTTCGTGAAGATGGAGTAGTAGCAACCAGCGAGGGGGAACGAACTCCCCCTCTTTCCTCTGCTTATAAAGAGGGACGGGGCTGACGTTTCGCCCTTCCGAATAAAGAACTACCCATGATCTCTCCCACGACGCCGCATTCAACGCGTGCCGTTAGGGGAGAGCACGGTGGATACAGAGCGAGATTCGGCGTGGCCCAGTCCGCGTGTGCCCGTGCCCTGTCTTGGGCCTGGCCCAACAGCGCTCGGCACCATGTCTGGCCCAGGCCCGGGGGCTCCTATCGGTGTACTAGAATAGGGGTACCCTAGTACCCTAAACTTGTGCATGGGCAGTTGCAGCACCCCGCGGCAAGGCTTGTCGGGCGAACGCCAAGATCCTTCATGGTTCCCTTGGAGCGCCCCGGCGAGAGGAGCTTGCCGGGAAGGCCAGCCAAGGCACTCCAAGGAACTTGCCGCGACGCGCCACGCGCTCCGGCAAGGCAACAAGGCCCCGGCAAGAGGAGCTTGCCGGGAAGACCAACCAAGGTACCTCGAGGCCCGGTGAGCGACAAGCTTCCGGACCCGACAAGATAACAACAGCGGCAAGGCGCTTGCCGCGGCAGGCGGCCACTCTATGCCCACGCTCTAGCACATCCACCAACGTGTCGCCCTGGGAGCCTCTCCAGGCGCGCGTGGAGGGAGGCTGTGTAGCCAGCGGTGCGTAGTGGCATGCGAAGCTGACAAGATCGCCATCGTGGCGAACGGTGGCGCCCATAACGGTCCTTTTCTGCACTGTTTGGGCGACTCAGACGGGCACTTAATGCCCTTGTCCCCTGCCGTCAGAGTTAGGTAGGGTGCACTGTGCAAGTAGCTGTACCAACCACCTCATTTTTTACATTTGTACCCTTCTCTGCGTTGCCACCTGTCGGTGACTCCTTTAGCGTATAAAAGGAGGCCCATGCGCAACGTAGAAAGGATTCGGTTCGATCCATTCATACGCCAGAGAACACTACGCTCTTTCTCTAGAGCAAGAACACAACATAATACAACCAGACAAGCAGCAGTAGGAGTGTTATCTCTCCGGAGAGCTCCAAAGCTGGGTAAACTGCTCGTGTGCCTCGCCTCGCTCTGCTCTTCGTGCGATCTCCGCCCCCCGCCGAACCGAAAGGGGCCCGGTCCGCCGGCCCATAGGTGTTCGTGGATCACTTTCCCCGACATATGGCAAAAACTGGAGGCACTTCGTGTACAAACTGGGCAATCTCTTTCGGAGTATCAGGGTTTCAGACTAGAACTCATCTATTACACGGGCACTTCATTTTTTAAACTTATTTGAACTCCAGACTTTTTTTGCGTTCTGTATGCACCATTCAAAGCGAGGTCATCAATTTTCAACACGTGCTGACATCATTTCCTATTTTTCAGTCATTTAACTATTTGTTTAGAGAGCTAAATGGCCGTGAAATTGAAAAACACTACAAAATGAACTCTGAAAAGGTTGAAACTTGGCATGGTAACATCATTTCACCCACATGGCATGTGAAAAAGAGTAGAGAGGGTTACCGTAGAAACTGGACGCACTTCGTGTACAAACTGGGCAATCTCTTTCGGAGTATCAGGGTTTCGGATGAGAACTCATCTGTTACACGAGCACTTCATTTTTTAAACTTATATGAACTCCAGACTTTATTTGTGTTCCGTATACACCATTCAAAGCGACGTCATCAATTTTCAACACGTTCTGACTTCATTT
>NW_025228079.1:68347-69736 GCF_018294505.1 Triticum aestivum
AGAGCTAAATGACCATGAAATTGAAAATCACTACAAAATGAACTCCGAAAAGGTTGAAACTTGGCATGGTATCATCATTTCACCCACATGGCGTGTGAAAAATAGTAGAGAGGGTTAGGGCAAAAACTAGACGCACTTCGTGTACAAACTGGCCAATCTCTTCAGGAGTATCAGGGTTTCGGACGAGAACTCATCTGTTACACGGGCACTTCATTTTTTTAAACTTATTTGAACTCCAGACTTTTTTTGGGTTCCGTATGCACCATTCAAAGAGAGGTCATCAATTTTCAACATGTGCTGACATCATTTGCTATTTTTCAGTCATTTACCTATTTGTTTAGAGAGCTAAATGACCGTGAAATTGAAAAACACTACAAAATGAACTCTGAAAAGGTTGAAACTTGGCATGGTAACATCATTTCACCCACATGGCATGTGAAAAAGAGTAGAGAGGGTTACCGTAGAAACTGGACGCACTTCGTGTACAAACTGGGCAATCTCTTTCGGAGTATCAGGGTTTCGGACGAGAACTCATCTGTTACACGAGCACTTCATTTTTTAAACTTATATGAACTCCAGACTTTATTTGTGTTCCGTATACACCATTCAAAGCGACGTCATCAATTTTCAACACGTTCTGACATTATTTGCTATTTTTCAGTCATTTACCGATTTGTTTAGAGAGCTAAATGACCATGAAATTGAAAATCACTACAAAATGAACTCCGAAAAGGTTGAAACTTGGCATGGTATCATCATTTCACCCACATGGCGTGTGAAAAATAGTAGAGAGGGTTAGGGCAAAAACTAGACGCACTTCGTGTACAAACTGGCCAATCTCTTCCGGAGTATCAGCGTTTCGGACGAGAACTCATCTGTTACACGGGCACTTCATTTTTTTAAACTTATTTGAACTCCAGACATTTTTTGGGTTCCGTATGCACCATTCGAAGAGAGGTCATCGATTTTCAACATGTGCTGACATCATTTGCTATTTTTCAGTCATTTACCTATTTGTTTAGAGAGCTAAATGACCGTGAAATTCAAAATCACTACAAAATGAACTGTGAAAAGGTTAAAACTTGGCATGGTATCATCATTTCACCCACATGGCATGTGAAAAAGAGTAGAGAGGGTCACGGCAAAAACTGGACGCACTTCGCGTACAAACTGGGCAATCTCTTTTGGAGTATCAGGGTTTCGGACGAGAACTCATCTGTTACACGGGCACTTCATTTTTTAAACTTATTTGAACTCCAGACTTTTTTTGTGTTCCGTATGCACCATTCAAAGCGACGTCATCAATTTTCAACATGTGCTGACATCATTTGCTATTTTTCAGTCATTTACCGATTTGTTTAGGGAGCTAAATGACCGTGAAATTGAAAA
>NW_025228079.1:70884-71305 GCF_018294505.1 Triticum aestivum
TTCTGACATCATTTGCTATTTTTCAGTCATTTACCGATTTGTTTAGAGAGCTAAATGACCGTGAAATTGAAAATCACTACAAAATGAACTCTGAAAAGGTTGAAACTTGGCATGGTATCATCATTTCACCCACATGGCGTGTGAAAAATAGTAGAGAGGATTACGGCAAAAACTGGACGCACTTCGTGTACAAACTGGGCAATCTCTTCCGGAGTATCAGGGTTTCGGACGAGAACTCATCTGTTACACGGGCACTTCATTTTTTTAAACTTATTTGAACTCCAGACCTTTTTTGTGTTCCGTATGCACCATTCAAAGCGAGGTCATCAATTTTCAACATGTGCTGACATCATTTGCTATTTTTCAGTCATTTACCTATTTGTTTAGAGAGCTAAATGACCGTGAAATTGAAAATCATTGC
>NW_025228079.1:71315-73301 GCF_018294505.1 Triticum aestivum
GTATCATCATTTCACCCACATGGCGTGTAAAAATAGTAGAGAGGGTTACGGCAAAAACTAGACGCACTTCGTCTACAAACTGGGCAATCTGTTCCGGAGTATCAGTGTTTTGGACGAGAACTCATCTGTTACACGGGCACTTCATTTTTTTAAACTTATTTGAACTCCAGACTTTTTTTGGGTTCCGTATGCACCATTCAAAGCGAGGTCATCAATTTTCAACATGTGCTGACATCATTTGCTATTTTTCAGTCATTTACCTATTTGTTTAGCGAGCTAAATGACCGTGAAATTGAACATCGCTACAAAATGAACTCTGAGAAGGTTAAAACTTGGCATGGTATCATCATTTCACCCACATGGCATGTGAAAAAGAGTAGAGAGGGTCACGGCAAAAACTGGACGCACTCCGCGTACAAACTGGGCAATCTCTTTCGGAGTATTAGGGTTTCGGACGAGAACTCATCTGTTACACGGGCACTTCATTTTTTCAAACTTATTTGAACTCCAGACTTTTTTGCGTTCCGTATGCACCATTCAAAGTGACATCATCTATTTTCAACACTTTCTAACATCATTTGCTATTTTCAGTCATTTACTGATTTATTTAGAGAGCTAAATGACCGTGAAATTGAAAATCACTACAAAATGAACTCTGAAAATGTTGAAACTTTGCATGGTAACATCATTTCACCCACATGGCATGTGAAGAAGAGTAGAGAGGGTTACGGTAGAAACTGGACGCACTTCGTGTACAAACTGGGCAATCTCTTTGGGAGTATCAGGGTTTCAGACGAGAACTCATCTGTTACATGGGCCCTTCATTTTTCTAAACTTATTTGAACTCCAGACTTTTTTGCGTTCCGTATGCACCATTCAAAGCGAGGTCATCAATTTTCAACACGTTCTGACATCATTTGCTATTTTTCAGTCATTTACCGATTTGTTTAGAGAGCTAAATGACCATGAAATTGAAAATCACTACAAAATGAACTCTGAAAAGGTTGAAACTTGGCATGGTATCATCATTTCACCCACATGGCATGTGAAAAAGAGTAGAGACGGTTACGGAAAAAACTGGACGCACTTCGTGTACAAACTGGGCAATCTCTTTCGGAGTATCAGGGTTTCGGACAAGAACTCATCTGTTACAGGAGCACTTCATTTTTTAAAACTTATATGAACTCCAGAGTTTTTTTGTGTTCCTATGCACCATTCAAAGCGACGTTATAAATTTTCAACACTTTTTAACATCATTTGCTATTTTTAGTCATTTACCGATTGTTTAGAGAGCTAAATGACCGTGAAATGGAAAATCACTACAAAATGAACTCTGAAAAGGTTGAAACTTGGCATGGTATCATCATTTCACCCACATAGCATGTGCAAAAGAGTAGAGGTTTACGGCAAAAACTGGACACACTTCGTGTACAAACTGGACGATCTCGTTCGGAGTATCTAGGTTTCGGACGAGAACTCATCTGTTACACGGCACTTCATTTTTTTAACTTATTTGAACTCCAGACATTTTTTGCTTTCCTATGCACCATTCCAACAGACATCATCAATTTTCAACACTTTCTAACATCATTTGCTATTTTTCAGTCATTTACCGATTTTTTTAGAGAGCTAAATGACCGTGAAATTGAAAATCACTGCAAAATGAACTCTGAAAATGTTGAAACTTGGCATGGTATCTTCATTTCACCCACATAGCATGTGCAAAATAGTAGAGAGGGTTACGGCAAAAACTGGACACACTTCGTGTACAAACTGGAAAATCTCTTTTGGAGTATCAGGGTTTCGGACAAGAACTCATCTGTTAAACGGGCACTTCATTTTTCAAACATATTTGAACTCCAGACTTTTTTTGCGTTCCGTATGCACCATTCAAAGCGACGTCATCAACTTTCAACATGTTCTGACATCATTTGCTATTTTTCAGTCATTTACCGATTTGTTTAGAGAGTTAAATGACCTAGAAAT
>NW_025228079.1:73431-76360 GCF_018294505.1 Triticum aestivum
AACTGGATGCACTTCGTGTACAAACTGCGCAATCTCTTTCGGAGTATCAGGGTTTCGGACGAGAACTCATCTGTTACACGGGCCCTTCATTTTTTCAAACTTATTTGAACTCCATACTTTTTTGCGTTCTGTATGCACCATTCAAAGCGACATCATCTATTTTCAACACTTTCTAACAACATTTGCTATTTTCAGTCATTTACCGATTTATTTAGAGAGCTAAATGAGCGTGAAATTGAAAATCACTACAAAGTGAACTCTGAAAATGTTGATACTTGGCATGGTATCATCATTTCACCCACATGGCATGTGAAAAAGAGTAGAGAGGGTTACGGAAAAAACTAGACGCACTTCATGTTCAAACTGGGCACTTCATTTTTTTAAACTTATTTGAACTCCAGACTTTTTTGGTTCCGTATGCACCATTCAAAGCGAGGTCATCAATTTTCAACACGTGCTGACATCATTTGCTATTTTTCAGTCATTTACCTATTTGTTTAGAGAGCTAAATGACCGTGAAATTGAAAATCACTACAAAATGAACTCTGAAAAGGTTGAAACTTGGCATGGTAACATCATTTCACCCACATGTCATCTGAAAAAGAGTAGAGAGGGTTACCGCAGAAACTGGACGCACTTCCTGTACAAACTGGGCAATCTCTTTCGGAGTATCAAGGTTACGGACGAGAACTCATCTGTTACACGGGCACTTCATTTTTTAAACTTATTTGAACTCCAGAATTTTTTGCGTTCCGTATGCACCATTAAAAGCGACGTCATCAATTTTCAACATGTTCTGACATCATTTGCTATTTTTCAGTCATTTACCGATTTGTTTAGAGAGCTAAATGACCGTGAAATTGAAAATCACTACAAAATGAACTCTGAAAAGGTTGAAACTTGGCATGGTATCATCATTTCACCCACATGGCGTGTGAAAAATAGTAGAGAGGATTACGGCAAAAACTGGACGCACTTCGTGTACAAACTGGGCAATCTCTTCCGGAGTATCAGGGTTTCGGACGAGAACTCATCTGTTACACGGGCACTTCATTTTTTTAAACTTATTTGAACTCCAGACCTTTTTTGTGTTCCGTATGCACCATTCAAAGCGAGGTCATCAATTTTCAACATGTGCTGACATCATTTGCTATTTTTCAGTCATTTACCTATTTGTTTAGAGAGCTAAATGACCGTGAAATTGAAAATCATTGCGAAATGAACTCTGAAAATGTTGAAACTTGGCATGGTATTATCATTTCAGCCACATAGCATGTGCAAAATAGTGGAGAGGGTTACAGCAAAAAGTGGACACACTTCATGTACAAACTGGGCAATCTCTTTCGGAGTATCAGGGTTTCAGACGAGAACTCATCTGTTACACGGGCACTTCATTTTTTAAAACTTATTTGAATTCCAGACTTTTTTTGCATTCCGTATGCACCATTCAAAGCGACATCATCAATTCTCAACACTTTCTAACATCATTTGCTATTTTCTGTCATCTACGGATTTATTTAAGGACCTAAATGACCGTGAAATTGAAAATCACTACAAAATGAACTCTGAAAATGTTGAAACTTGGCATGGTAACATCATTTCACTCACATGGCTTGTGAAAAAGAGTAGAGAGGGTTACGGAAAAAACTGGACGCACTTCGTGTACAAGCTGGGCAATCTCTTTCGGAGTATCAGGGTTTCGGACGAGAACTCATCTGTTACACAGGCACTTCATTTTTAAACTTATTTGAACTCCAGAATTTTTTGCGTTCCATATGCACCATTCATAGTGAGGTCATCAATTTTCAACACGTTCTGACATCATTTACTATTTTTCAGTCATTTACCGATTTGTTTAGAGAGCTAAATGACCGTGAAATTGAAAATCACTGCAAAATGAACTCTGAAAATGTTGAAACTTAGCATGGTATCATCATTTCACAGACATAGCATGTGCAAAATAGTAGAGAGGGTTACGGCAAAAACTGGACACACTTCGTGTACAAACTGGAAAATCTCTTTCGGAGTATCAGGGTTTCGGACGAGAACTCGTCTGTTAAACGGGCACTTGATTTTTTAAACTTATTTGAACTCCAGACTTTTTTTGCCTTCCGTATGCACCATTCAAAGAGACGTCATCAATTTTCAACATGTTCTGACATCATTTGCTAGTTTTCAGTCATTTTCCGATTTGTTTAGAGAGTTAAATGACCGTGAAATTGAAAATCACTACAAAATGAACTCTGAAAAGTTTGAAACTTGGCATGGTATCATCATTTCACCGACATAGCGTGTGAAAAAGAGTAGAGAGGGTTACGGCAAAAACTGGACGCACTTCGTGTACAAACTGGGCAATCTCTTTCGGAGTATCAGGGTTTCAGACGAGAACTCATCTGTTACAAGGGCACTTCATTTTTTTAAACTTATTTGAACTCCAGACTTTTTTGGTTCTGTATGCACCATTCAAAGCGAGTTCATCAATTTTCAACACGTGCTGACATCATTTGCTATTTTCAGTCATTTACCGATTTGTTTAGAGAGCTAAATGACCGTGAAATTGAAAATCACTACAAAATGAACTCTGAAAAGGTTGAAACTTGGCATGGTATCATCATTTCACCCACATGGCATGTGCAAAATAGTAGAAGGGTTACGGCAAAAACTGGACACACTTGATGTACAAACTGGGCAATCTCTTCCGGAGTATCAGGATTTCGGACGAGAACTCATCTGTTACACGGGCACTTCATTTTTTAAACTTATTTGAACTCCAGACTTTTTTTGCCTTCCGTATGCACCATTCAAAGCGATGTCATCAATTTTCAACATGTTCTGACATCATTTGCTATTTTTCAGTCATTTACCGATTTGTTTAGAGAGTTAAATGACCGTGAAATTGAAAATCATTGCAAAATGAACTCTGAAAATG
>NW_025228079.1:76370-77566 GCF_018294505.1 Triticum aestivum
TATGCACCATTCAAAGCGACGTCATCAATTTTCAACATGTTCTGACATCATTTGCTATTTTTCAGTCATTTACCGATTTGTTTAGAGAGTTAAATGACCTAGAAATTGAAAATCACTACAAAATGAACTCTGAAAAGGTTGAAACTTGGCATGGTATCATCATTTCACCCACATGGTGTGTGAAAAAGAGTAGAGAGGGTTACGGCAAAAACTGGATGCACTTCGTGTACAAACTGGGCAATCTCTTTCGGAGTATCAGGGTTTCGGACAAGAACTCATCTGTTACACGGGCCCTTCATTTTTTTAAACTTATTTGAACTCCAGACTTTTTTGCGTTCCGTATGCACCATTCAAAGCGACATCATCTATTTTCAACACTTTCTAACAACATTTGCTATTTTCAGTCATTTACCGATTTATTTAGAGAGCTAAATGAGCGTGAAATTGAAAATCACTACAAAGTGAACTCTGAAAATGTTGAAACTTGGCATGGTATCATCATTTCACCCACATGGCATGTGAAAAAGAGTAGAGAGGGTTACGGAAAAAACTAGACGCACTTCGTGTTCAAACTGGGCACTTCATTTTTTTAAACTTATTTGAACTCCAGACTTTTTTGGTTCCGTATGCACCATTCAAAGCGAGGTTATCAATTTTCAACACGTGCTGACATCATTTGCTATTTTTTAGTCATTTACCTATTTGTTTAGAGACCTAAATGACCGTGAAATTGAAAATCACTACAAAATGAACTCTGAAAAGGTTAAAACTTGGCATGGTAACATCATTTCACCCACATGGCATGTGAAAAAGAGTAGAGAGGGTTACCGCAGAAACTGGACGCACTTTCTGTACAAACTGGGCAATCTCTTTCGGAGTATCAGGGTTTCGGACGAGAACTCATCTGTTACCCGGGCACTTCATTTTCTAAACTTAATTGAACTCCAGAATTTTTTTGCGTTCCGTATGCACCATTAAAAGCGACGTCATCAATTTTCAACACGTTCTGACATCATTTGCTATTTTTCAGTCATTTACCGATTTGTTTAGAGAGCTAAATGACCGTGAAATTGAAAATCACTACAAAATGAACTCTGAAAAGGTTGAAACTTGGCATGGTATCATCATTTCACCCACATGGCGCGTGAAAAATAGTAGAGAGGATTACGGCAAAAACTGGACGCACTTCGTGTACA
>NW_025228079.1:77614-79593 GCF_018294505.1 Triticum aestivum
TTCTGACATCATTTGCTATTTTTCAGTCATTTACCGATTTGTTTAGAGAGCTAAATGACCGTGAAATTGAAAATCACTACAAAATGAACTCTGAAAAGGTTGAAACTTGGCATGGTATCATCATTTCACCCACATGGCGTGTGAAAAATAGTAGAGAGGATTACGGCAAAAACTGGACGCACTTCGTGTACAAACTGGGCAATCTCTTCCGGAGTATCAGGGTTTCGGACGAGAACTCATCTGTTACACGGGCACTTCATTTTTTTAAACTTATTTGAACTCCAGACCTTTTTTGTGTTCCGTATGCACCATTCAAAGCGAGGTCATCAATTTTCAACATGTGCTGACATCATTTGCTATTTTTCAGTCATTTACCTATTTGTTTAGAGAGCTAAATGACCGTGAAATTGAAAATCATTGCGAAATGAACTCTGAAAATGTTGAAACTTGGCATGGTATCATCATTTCAGCCACATAGCATGTGCAAAATAGTAGAGAGGGTTACGGCAAAAACTGGACAAACTTCGTGTACAAACTGGGCAATCTCTTTCGGAGTATCAGGGTTTCAGACGAGAACTCATCTGTTACACGGGCACTTCATTTTTTTAAACTTATTTGAATTCCAGACTTTTTTTGCATTCCGTATGCACCATTCAAAGCGACATCATCAATTCTCAACACTTTCTAACATCATTTCTATTTTCTATCATTTATGGATTTATTTAAGGAGCTAAATGACCGTGAAATTGAAAATCACTACAAAATGAACTCTGAAAATGTTGAAACTTGGCATGGTAACATCATTTCACCCACATGGCTTGTGAAAAAGAGTAGAGAGGGTTACGGAAAAAACTGGACACACTTCGTGTACAAACTGGAAAATCTCTTTTGGAGTATCAAGGTTTCGGACGAGAACTCATCTGTTACACGGGCACTTCATTTTTTAAACTTATTTGAACTCCAGACTTTTTTTGCCTTCCGTATGCACCATTCAAAGCGACGTCATCAATTTTCAACATGTTCTGACATGATTTGCTATTTTTCAGTCATTTACCGATTTGTTTAGAGAGTTAAATGACCGTGAAATTTAAAATCACTACAAAATGAACTCTGAAAAGGTTGAAACTTGGCATGGTATCATCATTTCACCCACATAGCGTGTGAAAAAGAGTAGAGAGGGTTACGGCAAAAACTGGACGCACTTCGTGTACAAACTGGGCAATCTCTTTCGGAGTATCAGGGTTTCAGATGACAACTGATCTGTTACACGGGCACTTCATTTTCTTAAACTTATTTGAACTCCAGACTTTTTTGGTTCCGTATGCACCATTCAAAGCGAGGTCATCAATTTTCAACACATGCTGACATCATTTGTTATTTTTCAGTCATTTACCGATTTGTTTAGAGAGCTAAATGACCGTGAAATTGAAAATCACTACAAAATGAACTCTGAAAAGGTTGAAACTTGGCATGGTATCATCATTTCACCCACATGGCATGTGCAAAATAGTAGAGAGGGTTACGGCAAAAACTGGACACACTTCGTGTACAAACTGGGCAATCTCTTCCGGAGTATCAGGGTTTCGGACGAGAACTCATCTGTTACACGGGCACTTCAGTTTTTAAACTTATTTGAACTCCAGACTTTTTTTGCCTTCCGTATGCACCATTCAAAGCGACATCATCAATTTTCAACATGTTCTGACATCATTTGCCATTTTTCAGTCATTTACCGATTTGTTTAGAGAGTTAAATGACCGTGAAATTGAAAATCATTGCAAAATGAACTCTGAAAAGGTTGAAACTTGGCATGGTATCATCATTTCACCCACATAGCGTGTGAAAAAGAGTAGAGAGGGTTACGGCAAAAACTGGACGCACTTCGTGTACAAACTGGGCAATCTCTTTCGGAGTATCAGGGTTTCAGACAAGAACTCATCTGTTACACGGGCACTTCATTTTTTTAAACTTATTTGAAC
>NW_025228079.1:79728-81131 GCF_018294505.1 Triticum aestivum
TTCAACATGTGCTGACATCATTTGCTATTTTTCAGTCATTTACCAATTTGTTTAGAGAGCTAAATGACCGTGAAATTGAAAATTACTACAAAATGAACTCTGAAAAGGTTGAAACTTGGCATGGTATCATCATTTCACCCACATGGCGTGTGAAAAATAGTAGAGAGGGTTACGGCAAAAACTGGATGCACTTCGTGTACAAACTGGGCAATCTCTTCCGGAGTATCAGGGTTTCGGACGAGAACTCATCTGTTACACGGGCACTTCATTTTTTTAAACTTATTTGAACTCCAGACCTTTTTTGTGTTCCGTATGCACCATTCAAAGCGAGGTCATCAATTTTCAACATGTGCTGACATCATTTGCTATTTTTCAGTCATTTACGTATTTGTTTAGAGAGATAAATGACCGTGAAATTGAAAATCATTGCAAAATGAACTCTGAAAATGTTGAAACTTGGCATGGTATCATCATTTCAGCCACATAGCTTGTGCAAAATAGTAGAATGGGTTACGGCAAAAACTGGACACACTTCGTGTACAAACTGGGCAATCTCTTTCCGGGTATCAGGGTTTCAGACGAGAACTCATCTGTTACACGGGCACTTCATTTTTTTTAAACTTATTTGAATTCCAGACTTTTTTGCGTTCTGTATGCACCATTCAAAGCGACATCATCAATTCTCAACACTTTCTAACATCATTTGCTATTTTCTGTCATTTACGGATTTATTTAGAGAGCTAAATGACCGTGAAATTGAAAATCACTACAAAATGAACTCTGAAAATGTTGAAACTTGGCATGGTAACATCATTTCACCCACATAGCATGTGAAAAAGAGTAGAGAGGGTTACCGCGGAAACTGGACGCACTTTCCGTACAAACTGGGCAATCTCTTTCGGAGTATCAGGGTTTCGGACGAGAACTCATGTGTTACACGGGCACTTCATTTTCTAAACTTATTTGAACTCCAGAATTTTTTTGCGTTCCGTATGCACCATTAAAAGCGACGTCATCAATTTTCAACATGTTCTGACATCATTTGCTATTTTTCAGTCATTTACCGATTTGTTTAGAGAGCTAAATGACCGTGAAATTGAAAATCACTACAAAATGAACACTGAAAAGGTTGAAACTTGGCATGGTATCATCATTTCACCCACATGGCGTGTGAAAAATAGTAGAGAGGATTACGGCAAAAACTGGACGCACTTCGTGTACAAACTGGGCAATCTCTTCTGGAGTATCAGGGTTTCGGACGAGAACTCATCTGTTACACGGGCACTTCATTTTTTTAAACTTATTTGAACTCCAGACCTTTTTTGTGTTCCGTATGCACCATTCAAAGCGAGGTCATCAATTTTCAACATGTGCTGACATCATTTGCTATTTTTCAGTCATTT
>NW_025228079.1:81546-82747 GCF_018294505.1 Triticum aestivum
TTTTAAACTTATTTGAACTCCAGACCTTTTTTGTGTTCCGTATGCACCATTCAAAGCGAGGTCATCAATTTTCAACATGTGCTGACATCATTTGCTATTTTCTAGTCATTTACCTATTTGTTTAGAGAGCTAAATGACCGTGAAATTGAAAATCATTGCGAAATGAACTCTGAAAATGTTGAAACTTGGCATGGTATCATCATTTCAGCCACATAGCATGTGCAAAATAGTAGAGAGGGTTACGGCAAAAACTGGACGCACTTCGTGTACAAACTAGGCAATCTCTTTCGGAGTATCAGGGTTTCAGACGAGAACTCATCTGTTACACGGGCACTTCATTTTTCTAAACTTATTTGAATTCCAGACTTTTTTTGCATTCTGTATGCACCATTCAAAGCGACATCATCAATTCTCAACACTTTGTAACATCATTTGCTATTGTCTGTCATTTACGGATTTATTTAAGGAGCTAAATGACCGTGAAATTGAAAATCACTACAAAATGAACTCTGAAAATGTTGAAACTTGGCATGGTAACATCATTTCACCCACATGGCTTGTGAAAAAGAGTAGAGAGGGTTACGGCAAAAACTGGACGCACTTCGTGTACAAACTGGGCAATCTCTTCCGGAGTATCAGGGTTTCGGACGAGAACTCATCTGTTACACGGGCACTTCAGTTTTTAAACTTATTTGAACTCCAGACTTTTTTTGCCTTCCGTATGCACCATTCAAAATGACGTCATCAATTTTCAACATGTTCTGACATCATTTGCCATTTTTCAGTCATTTACCGATTTGTTTAGAGAGTTAAATGACCGTGAAACTGAAAATCATTGCAAAATGAACTCTGAAAAGGTTGAAACTTGGCATGGTATCATCATTTCACCCACATAGCGTGTGAAAAAGAGTAGAGAGGGTTACGGCAAAAACTGGACGCACTTCGTGTACAAACTGGGCAATCTCTTTCGGAGTATCAGGGTTTCAGACAAGAACTCATCTGTTACACGGACACTTCATTTTTTTAAACTTATTTGAACTCCAGACTTTTTTGGTTCCGTATGCACCCTTCAAAGCGAGGTCATCAATTTTCAACACGTGCTGACATCATTTGCTATTTTTCAGTCATTTACCAATTTGTTTAGAGAGCAAAATGACCATGAAATTGAAAATCACTACAAAATGAACTCTGAAAAGGTTGA
>NW_025228079.1:82876-84324 GCF_018294505.1 Triticum aestivum
TCTTCCGGAGTATCAGGGTTTCGAACGAGAACTCATCTGTTACACGGGCACTTCATTTTTTTAAACTTATTTGAACTCCAGACCTTTTTTGTGTTCCGTATGCACCATTCAAAGCGAGGTCATCAATTTTCAACATGTGCTGACATCATTTGCTATTTTTCAGTCATTTACCTATTTGTTTAGAGAGCTAAATGACCGTGAAATTGAAAATCATTGCAAAATGAACTCTGAAAATGTTGAAACTTGGCATGGTATCATCATTTCAGCCACATAGCATGTGCAAAATAGTAGAGAGGGTTACGGCAAAAACTGGACACACTTCGTGTACAAACTGGGCAATCTCTTTCCGGGTATCAGGGTTTCAGACGAGAACTCATCTGTTACACGGGCACATCATTTTTTTAAACTTATTTGAATTCCAGACTTTTTTGCGTTCTGTATGCACCATTCAAAGCGACATCGTCAATTCTCAACACTTTCTAACATCATTTGCTATTTTCTGTCATTTACGGATTTATTTAGAGAGCTAAATGACCGTGAATTTGAAAATTACTACAAAATGAACTCTGAAAATGTTGAAACTTGGCATGGTAACATCATTTCACCCACATAGCATGTGAAAAAGAGTAGAGAGGGTTACGGAAAAAACTGGACGCACTTCGTGTACAAACTGGGCAATCTCTTTCGGAGTATCAAGGTTTCGGACGAGAACTCATCTGTTATACGGGCACTTCATTTCTTAAACTTATTTGAACTCCAGAATTTTTTGCGTTCCGCATGCACCATTCAAAGTGAGGTCATCAATTTTCAACACGTTCTGACATCATTTCCTATTTTTCAGTCATTTACCGATTTGTATAGAGAGCTAAATGACCGTGAAATTGAAAATCACTTCAAAATGAACTCTAAAAATGTTGAAACTTGGCATCGTATCATCATTTAACCCACATAGCATGTGCAAAATAGTAGAGAGGGTTACGTCAAAAACTGGACACACTTCGTGTACAAACTGGAAAATCTCTTTCGGAGTATCAGGGTTTCGGACGAGAACTCATCTGTTACACGGGCACTTCATTTTTTAAACTTATTTGAACTCCAGACTTTTTTTGCCTTCCGTATGCACCATTCAAAGCGACGTCATCAATTTTCAACATGTTCTGACATCATTTGCTATTTTTCAGTCATTTACCGATTTGTTTAGAGAGTTAAATGACCGTGAAATTGAAAATCACTACAAAATGAACTCTGAAAAGGTTGAAACTTGGCATGGTATCATCATTTCACCCACATGGCGTGTGAAAAAGAGTAGAGAGGGTTACGGCAGAAACTGGACCCACTTCATGTACAAACTGGGCAATCTCTTTCGGAGTATCAGGGTTTCAGACGAGAACTCATCTATTACACGGGCACTTCATTTTTTTAAACTTATTTGAACTCCAGACTTTTTT
>NW_025228079.1:86700-87445 GCF_018294505.1 Triticum aestivum
GAGTTAAATGACCGTGAAATTGAAAATCACTACAAAATGAACTCTGAAAAGGTTGAAACTTGGCATGGTATCATCATTTCACCCACATGGCATGTGAAAAAGAGTAGGGAGGGTTACGGCAGAAACTGGACCCACTTCATGTACAAACTGGGCAATCTCTTTCGGAGTATCAGGGTTTCAGACGAGAACTCATCTATTACACGGGCACTTCATTTTTTTAAACTTATTTGAACTCCAGACTTTTTTTGCGTTCCTATGCACCATTCAAAGCGATGTCATAAATTTTCAACACTTTTTAACATCATTTGTTATTTTCAGTCATTTACCAATTGTTTAGAGAGCTAAATGACCGTGAAATGGAAAATCACTACAAAATGAACTCTGTAAAGGTTGAAACTTGGCATGGTATCATCATTTCACCCACATGGCATGTGCAAAGGAGTATAGGGTTACGGCAAAAACTAGACACACTTCATGTACAAACTGGACGATCTCGTTCGGAGTATCTAGGTTTCAGACGAGAACTCATCTGTTACACGGGCACTTCATTTTTTAAACTTATTTGAACTCCAGACTTTTTTTGCCTTCCGTATGCACCATTCAAAGCGACGTCATCAATTTTCAACATGTTCTGACATCATTTTCTATTTTTCAGTCATTTACCGATTTGTTTAGAGAGTTAAATGACCGTGAAATTGAAAATCACTACAAAATGAACTCTGAAAAGGTTGAAACTTGGCATGGT
>NW_025228079.1:87455-97391 GCF_018294505.1 Triticum aestivum
GGGCACTTCATTTTTTAAACTTATTTGAACTCCAGACTTTTTTTGCCTTCCGTATGCACCATTCAAAGCGACGTCATCAATTTTCAACATGTTCTGACATCATTTGCTATTTTTCAGTCATTTACCGATTTGTTTAGAGAGTTAAATGACCGTGAAATTGAAAATCACTACAAAATGAACTCTGAAAAGGTTGAAACTTGGCATGGTATCATCATTTCACCCACATGGCGTGTGAAAAAGAGTAGAGAGGGTTACGGCAGAAACTGGACCCACTTCATGTACAAACTGGGCAATCTCTTTCGGAGTATCAGGGTTTCAGACGAGAACTCATCTATTACACGGGCACTTCATTTTTTTAAACTTATTTGAACTCCAGACTTTTTTTGCGTTCCTATGCACCATTCAAAGCGATGTCATAAATTTTCAACACTTTTTAACATCATTTGTTATTTTCAGTCATTTACCAATTGTTTAGAGAGCTAAATGACCGTGAAATGGAAAATCACTACAAAATGAACTCTGTAAAGGTTGAAACTTGGCATGGTATCATCATTTCACCCACATGGCATGTGCAAAGGAGTATAGGGTTACGGCAAAAACTAGACACACTTCATGTACAAACTGGACGATCTCGTTCGGAGTATCTGGGTTTCAGACGAGAACTCATCTGTTACACGGCACTTCATTTTTTAAACTTATTTGAAATCCAGACATTTTTTTGCGTTCCTATGCACCATTCAAAGAGACATCATCAATTTTCAACACTTTCTAACATCATTTGCTATTTTTCAGTCATTTACTGATTTGTTTAGAGAGCTAAATTACCGTGAAATTGAAAATCACTGCAAAATGAACTCTCAAAGTGTTGAAACTTGGCATGGAATCATCATTTCACCCACATAGCATGCGCAAAATAGTAGAGAGGGTTACGGCAAAAACTGGACACACTTCGTGTACAAACTGGGCAATCTCTTTCCGGGTATCAGGGTTTCAGACGAGAACTCATCTGTTACACGGGCACTTCATTTTTTTAAACTTATTTGAATTCCAGACTTTTTTGCGTTCTGTATGCACCATTCAAAGCGACATCGTCAATTCTCAA
This sequence comes from Triticum aestivum, assembly GCF_018294505.1. NCBI lineage: Eukaryota > Viridiplantae > Streptophyta > Magnoliopsida > Poales > Poaceae > Triticum > Triticum aestivum. The sequence continues at coordinate 88,558 of NW_025228079.1, forward strand.
CACTTTCTAACATCATTTGCTATTTTCTGTCATTTACGGATTTATTTAGAGAGCTAAATGACCGTGAAATTGAAAATTACTACAAAATGAACTCTGAAAATGTTGAAACTTGGCATGGTAACATCATTTCACCCACATAGCATGTGAAAAAGAGTAGAGAGGGTTACGGAAAAAACTGGACGCACTTCGTGTACAAACTGGGCAATCTCTTTCGGAGTATCAAGGTTTCGGACGAGAACTCATCTGTTACATGGGCACTTCATTTCTTAAACTTATTTGAACTCCAGAATTTTTTGCGTTCCGCATGCACCATTCAAAGTGAGGTCATCAATTTTCAACACGTTCTGACATCATTTACTATTTTTCAGTCATTTACCGATTTGTATAGAGAGCTAAATGACCGTGAAATTGAAAATCACTTCAAAATGAACTCTAAAAATGTTGAAACTTGGCATCGTATCATCATTTCACCCACATAGCATGTGCAAAATAGTAGAGAGGGTTACGTCAAAAACTGGACACACTTCGTGTACAAACTGGAAAATCTCTTTCGGAGTATCAGGGTTTCGGACGAGAACTCATCTGTTACATGGGCACTTCATTTTTTAAACTTATTTGAACTCCAGACTTTTTTTGCCTTCCGTATGCACCATTCAAAGCGACGTCATCAATTTTCAACATGTTCTGACATCATTTGCTATTTTTCAGTCATTTACCGATTTGTTTAGAGAGTTAAATGACCGTGAAATTGAAAATCACTACAAAATGAACTCTGAAAAGGTTGAAACTTGGCATGGTATCATCATTTCACCCACATGGCGTGTGAAAAAGAGTAGAGAGGGTTACGGCAGAAACTGGACCCACTTCATGTACAAACTGGGCAATCTCTTTCGGAGTATCAGGGTTTCAGACGAGAACTCATCTATTACACGGGCACTTCATTTTTTTAAACTTATTTGAACTCCAGACTTTTTTGGTTCTGTATGCACCATTCAAAGAGAGGTCATCAATTTTCAACACGTGCTCACATCATTTCCTATTTTTTAGTCATTTTCCTATTTGTTTAGAGAGCTAAATGACCCTGAAATTGAAAATCACTACAAAATGAACTCTGAAAAAGGTTGAAACTTGGCATGGTAACATCATTTCACCCACATGGCATGTGAAAAAGAGTAGAGAGGGTTACCGCAGAAACTGGACGCACTTCGTGTACAAACTGGGCAATCTCTTTCGGAGTATCAGGGTTTCGGACGAGAACTCATCTGTTACAGGGGCACTTCATTTTTTAAACTTATTTGAACTCCAGAATTTTTTTGCGTTCCGTATGCACCATTAAAAGCGACATCATCAATTTTCAACACGTTCTGACATCATTTGCTATTTTTCAGTCATTTACCGATTTGTTTAGAGATCTAAGTGACCGTGAAATTGAAAATCACTACAATATGAACTCTGAAAAGGTTGAAACTTGGCATGGTATCATCATTTCACCCACATGGCGTGTGAAAAATGGTAGAGAGGGTTATGGCAAAAACTGGACGCACTTCGTGTACAAACTGGGCAATCTCTTCCGGAGTATCAGGGTTTCGGACGAGAACTCATGTGTTACACGGGCACTTCATTTTTTTAAACTTATTTGAACTCCAGACCTTTTTTGCGTTCCTTATGCACCATTCAAAGCGAGGTCATCAATTTTCAACATGTGCTGACATCATTTGCTATTTTTCAGTCATTTACCTATTTGTTTAGAGAGCTAAATGACCGTGAAATTGAAAATCATTGCAAAATGAACTCTGAAAATGTTGAAACTTGGCATGGTATCATCATTTCAGCCTCATAGCATGTGCAAAATAGTAGAGAGGGTTACGGCAAAAACTGGACACACTTCGTGTACAAACTGGGCAATCTCTTTCGGAGTATCAGGGTTTCAGCCGAGAACTCATCTGTTACACGGGCACTTCATTTTTTTAAACTTATATGAACTCCAGACTTTTTTTGCGTTCCTATGCACCATTCAAAGCGATGTCATAAATTTTCAACACTTTTTAACATCATTTGTTATTTTCAGTCATTTACCGATTGTTTAGAGAGCTAAATGACCGTGAAATGGAAAATCACTACAAAATGAACTCTGAAAAGGTTGAAACTTGGCATGGTATCATCATTTCACCCACATGGCATGTGCAAAAGAGTATAGGGTTACGGCAAAAACTAGACACACTTCATGTACAAACTGGATGATCTCGTTCGGAGTATCTGGGTTTCAGACGAGAACTCATCTGTTACACGACTCTTCATTTTTTAAACTTATTTGTAATCCAGACATTTTTTTGCGTTCCTATCCACCATTCAAAGAGACATCATCAATTTTCAACACTTTCTAACATCATTTGCTATTTTTCAGTTATTTACCGATTTCTTTAGAGAGCTAAATTACCGTGAAATTGAAAATCACTGCAAAATGAACTCTCAAAGTGTTGAAACTTGGCATGGAATCATCATTTCACCCACATAGCATGTGCAAAATAGTAGAGAGGGTTACGGCAAAAACTGGACACACTTCATGTACAAACTGGGCAATCTCTTTCGGAGTATCAGGGTTTCGGACGAGAACTCATCTGTTACACGGGCACTTCATTTTTTAAAACTTATTTGAACTCCGGACCTTTTTTGCGTTCCGTATACACCATTCAAAGCGAGGTCATCAATTTTCAACATGTGCTGACATCATTTGCTATTTTTCAGTCATTTACCTATTTGTTTAGAGAGCTAAATGACCGTGAAATTGAAAATCATTGCAAAATGAACTCTGAAAATGTTGAAACTTGGCATGGTATCATCATTTCAGCCACATAGCATGTGCAAAATAGTACAGAGGGTTACAGCAAAAACTGGACACACTTCGTGTACAAACTGGGCAATCTCTTTCGGAGTATCAGGGTTTCAGCTGAGAACTCATCTGTTACACGGGCACTTCATTTTTTAAACTTATTTGAACTCTAGACTTTTTTTGCGTTCCTATGCACCATTCAAAGCAACGTCATAAATTTTCAACACTTTGTAACATCATTTGCTATTTTCAGTCATTTACCGATTTTTTTAGAGAGCTAAATGACCGTGAAATTGAAAAACACTACAAAATGAACTCTGAAAAGGTTGAAACTTGGCATGGTATCATCATTTCACCCACATGGCATGGGCAAAAGAGTAGAGGATTACGGCAAAAACTGGACACACTTCGTGTACAAACTGGGCAATCTCTTTCGGAGTATCAGGGTTTCAGCCGAGAACTCATCTGTTACACGGGCACTTCATTTTTTTAAACTTATATGAACTCCAGACTTTTTTTGCGTTCCTATGCACCATTCAAAGCGATGTCATAAATTTTCAACACTTTTTAACATCATTTGTTATTTTCAGTCATTTACCGATTGTTTAGAGAGCTAAATGACCGTGAAATGGAAAATCACTACAAAATGAACTCTGTAAAGGTTGAAACTTGGCATGGTATCATCATTTCACCCACATGGCATGTGCAAAAGAGTATAGGGTTACGGCAAAAACTAGACACACTTCATGTACAAACTGGACGATCTCGTTCGGAGTATCTTGGTTTCAGACGAGAACTCATCTGTTACACGGCACTTCATTTTTTAAACTTATTTGAAATCCAGACATTTTTTTGCGTTCCTATGCACCATTCAAAGAGACATCATCAATTTTCAACACTTTCTAACATCATTTGCTATTTTTCAGTCATTTACCGATTTGTTTAGAGAGCTAAATTACCGTGAAATTGAAAATCACTGCAAAATGAACTCTCAAAGTGTTGAAACTTGGCATGGAATCATCATTTCACCCACATAGCATGTGCAAAATAGTAGAGAGGGTTACGGCAAAAACTGGACACACTACATGTACAAACTGGGCAATCTCTTTCAGAGTATCAGGGTTTCGGACGAGAACTCATCTGTTACACGGGCACTTCATTTTTTAAAACTTATTTGAACTCCGGACCTTTTTGCGTTCCGTATACACCATTCAAAGCGAGGTCATCAATTTTCAACATGTGCTGACATCATTTGCTATTTTTCAGTCATTTACCTATTTGTTTAGAGAGCTAAATGACCGTGAAATTGAAAATCATTGCAAAATGAACTCTGAAAATGTTGAAACTTGGCATGGTATCATCATTTCAGCCACATAGCATGTGCAAAATAGTAGAGAGGGTTACAGCAAAAACTGGACACACTTCATGTACAAACTGGGCAATCTCTTTCGGAGTATCAGGGATTCAGCTGAGAACTCATCTGTTACACGGGCACTTCATTTTTTAAACTTATTTGAACTCTAGACTTTTTTTGCGTTCCTATGCACCATTCAAAGCAACGTCATAAATTTTCAACACTTTGTAACATCATTTGCTATTTTCAGTCATTTACCGATTTGTTTAGAGAGCTAAATGGCCGTGAAATTGAAAAACACTACAAAATGAACTCTGAAAAGGTTGAAACTTGGCATGGTATCATCATTTCACCCACATGGCATGGGCAAAAGAGTAGAGGCTTACGGCAAAAACTGGACACACTTCGTGTACAAACTGGGCAATCTCTTTCAGAGTATCAGGGTTTCAGCCGAGAACTCATCTGTTACACGGGCACTTCATTTTTTTAAACTTATATGAACTCCAGACTTTTTTTGCGTTCCTATGCACCATTCAAAGCGATGTCATAAATTTTCAACACTTTTTAACATCATTTGTTATTTTCAGTCATTTACCAATTGTTTAGAGAGCTAAATGACCGTGAAATGGAAAATCACTACAAAATGAACTCTGTAAAGGTTGAAACTTGGCATGGTATCATCATTTCACCCACATGGCATGTGCAAAAGAGTATAGGGTTACGGCAAAAACTAGACACACTTCATGTACAAACTAGACGATCTCGTTCGGAGTATCTGGGTTTCAGACGAGAACTCATCTGTTACACGGCACTTCATTTTTTAAACTTATTTGAAATCCAGACATTTTTTTGCGTTCCTATGCACCATTCAAAGAGACATCATCAATTTTCAACACTTTCTAACATCATTTGCTATTTTTCAGTCATTTACCGATTTGTTTAGAGAGCTAAATTACCGTGAAATTGAAAATCACTGCAAAATGAACTCTCAAAGTGTTGAAACTTGGCATGGAATCATCATTTCACCCACATAGCATGTGCAAAATAGTAGAGAGGGTTACGGCAAAAACTGGACACACTTCATGTACAAACTGGGCAATCTCTTTCGGAGTATCAGGGTTTCGGACGAGAACTCATCTGTTACACGGGCACTTCATTTTTTAAAACTTATTTGAACTCCGGACCTTTTTTGCGTTCCGTATACACCATTCAAAGCGAGGTCATCAATTTTCAACATGTGCTGACATCATTTGCTATTTTTCAGTCATTTACCTATTTGTTTAGAGAGCTAAATGACCGTGAAATTGAAAATCATTGCAAAATGAACTCTGAAAATGTTGAAACTTGGCATGGTATCATCATTTCAGCCACATAGCATGTGCAAAATAGTAGAGAGGGTTACAGCAAAAACTGGACACACTTCGTGTACAAACTGGGCAATCTCTTTCGGAGTATCAGGGTTTCAGCTGAGAACTCATCTGTTACACGGGCACTTCATTTTTTAAACTTATTTGAACTCTAGACTTTTTTTGCGTTCCTATGCACCATTCAAAGCAACGTCATAAATTTTCAACACTTTGTAACATCATTTGCTATTTTCAGTCATTTACCGATTTGTTTAGAGAGCTAAATGGCCGTGAAATTGAAAAACACTACAAAATGAACTCTGAAAAGGTTGAAACTTGGCATGGTATCATCATTTCACCCACATGGCATGGGCAAAAGAGTAGAGGCTTACGGCAAAAACTCCACACACTTCGTGTACAAACTGGGCAATCTCTTTCAGAGTATCAGGGTTTCAGCCGAGAACTCATCTGTTACACGGGCACTTCATTTTTTTAAACTTATATGAACTCCAGACTTTTTTGCGTTCCTATGCACCATTCAAAGCGATGTCATAAATTTTCAACACTTTTTAACATCATTTGTTATTTTCAGTCATTTACCAATTGTTTAGAGAGCTAAATGACCGTGAAATGGAAAATCACTACAAAATGAACTCTGTAAAGGTTGAAACTTGGCATGGTATCATCATTTCACCCACATGGCATGTGCAAAAGAGTATAGGGTTACGGCAAAAACTAGACACACTTCATGTACAAACTGGACGATCTCGTTCGGAGTATCTGGGTTTCAGACGAGAACTCATCTGTTACACGGCACTTCATTTTTTAAACTTATTTGAAATCCAGACATTTTTTTGCGTTCCTATGCACCATTCAAAGAGACATCATCAATTTTCAACAGTTTCTAACATCATTTGCTATTTTTCAGTCATTTACCGATTTGTTTAGAGAGCTAAATTACCGTGAAATTGAAAATCACTGCAAAATGAACTCTCAAAGTGTTGAAACTTGGCATGGAATCATCATTTCACCCACATAGCATGTGCAAAATAGTAGAGAGGGTTACGGCAAAAACTGGACACACTTCATGTACAAACTGGGCAATCTCTTTCGGAGTATCAGGGTTTCGGACGAGAACTCATCTGTTACACGGGCACTTCATTTTTTAAAACTTATTTGAACTCCGGACCTTTTTTGCGTTCCGTATACACCATTCAAAGCGAGGTCATCAATTTTCAACATGTGCTGACATCATTTGCTATTTTTCAGTCATTTACCTATTTGTTTAGAGAGCTAAATGACCGTGAAATTGAAAATCATTGCAAAATGAACTCTGAAAATGTTGAAACTTGGCATGGTATCATCATTTCAGCCACATAGCATGTGCAAAATAGTAGAGAGGGTTACAGCAAAAACTGGACACACTTCGTGTACAAACTGGGCAATCTCTTTCGGAGTATCAGGGTTTCAGCTGAGAACTCATCTGTTACACGGGCACTTCATTTTTTTAAACTTATTTGAATTCCAGACTTTTTTTGCGTTCCGTATGCACCATTCAAAGCGACATCATCAATTCTCAACACGTTCTAACATCATTTGCTATTTTCAGTCATTTACGGATTTATTTAGAGACCTAAATGACCGTGAAATTGAAAACCACTACAAAATTAACTCTGAAAATGTTGAAACTTGTCATGGTAACATCATTTCACCCACATGGCATGTGAAAAAGAGTAGAGAGGTTTACAAAAAAAACTGGACGCACTTCGTGTACAAACTAGGCAATCTCTTTCGGAGTATCAGGGTTTCGGACGAGAACTCATCTTCTACATGGGCCCTTCATTTTTTTAAACTTATTTGAACTCCAGACTTTTTTGCGTTCCGTATGCACCATTCAAAGCGAGGTCATCAATTTTCAACACGTTTTGACATCATTTGCTATTTTTCAGACATTTACCGATTTGTTTAGAGAGCTAAATGACCGTGAAATTGAAAATCACAACAAAATGAACTCTGAAAAGGTTGAAACTTGGCATGGTATCATCATTTCACCAACATGGCATGTGAAAAAGAGTAGAGAGGGTTACGGAAAAAACTGGACGCACTTCATGTACAAACTGGGCAATCTCTCTCGGAGTATCAGGGTTTCGGACAAGAACTCATCTGTTACATGGGCACTTCATTTTTTTAAACTTATATGAACTCCAGACTTTTTTTGCGTTCCTATGCACCATTCAAAGCGACGTCATAAATTTTCAACACTTTTTAACATCATTTGCTATTTTCAGTCATTTACCGATTGTTTAGAGAGCTAAATGACCGTGAAATGGAAAATCACTACAAAATGAACTCTGAAAAGGTTGAAACTTGGCATGGTATCATCATTTCACCCACATGGCATGTGCAAAAGAGTATAGGGTTACGACAAAAACTGGACACACTTCGTGTACAAACTGGACGATCTCGTTCGGAGTATCTGGGTTTCGGACGAGAACTCATCTGTTACACGACACTTCATTTTTTAAACTTATTTGAACTCCGGACCTTTTTTGCGTTCCGTATACACCATTCAAAGCGAGGTCACCAATTTTCAACATGTGCTGACATCATTTGCTATTTTTCAGTCATTTAGCTATTTGTTTAGAGAGCTAAATGACCGTGAAATTGAAAATCATTGCAAAATGAACTCTGAAAATGTTGAAACTTGGCATGGTATCATCATTTCAGCCACATAGCGTGTGCAAAATAGTAGAGAGGGTTACAGCAAAAACTGGACACACTTCGTGTACAAACTGGGCAATCTCTTTCGGAGTATCAGGGTTTCAGCTGAGAACTCATCTGTTACACGGGCACTTCATTTTTTTAAACTTATTTGAATTCCAGACTTTTTTTGCGTTCCGTATGCACCATTCAAAGCGACATCATCAATTCTCAACACGTTCTAACATCATTTGCTATTTTCAGTCATTTACGGATTTTTTTAGAGAGCTAAATGACCGTGAAATTGAAAACCACTACAAAATGAACTCTGAAAATGTTGAAACTTGTCATGGTAACATCATTTCACCCACATGGCATGTGAAAAAGAGTAGAGAGGTTTACGAAAAAAACTGGACGCACTTCGTGTACAAACTAGGCAATCTCTTTCGGAGTATCAGGGTTTCGGACGAGAACTCATCTTCTACACGGGCCCTTCATTTTTTTAAACTTATTTGAACTCCAGACTTTTTTGCGTTCCGTATGCACCATTCAAAGCGAGGTCATCAATTTTCAACACGTTTTGACATCATTTGCTATTTTTCAG
>NW_025228079.1:97792-98540 GCF_018294505.1 Triticum aestivum
TTAACATCATTTGCTATTTTCAGTCATTTACCGATTGTTTAGAGAGCTAAATGACCGTGAAATGGAAAATCACTACAAAATGAACTCTGAAAAGGTTGAAACTTGGCATGGTATCATCATTTCACCCACATGGCATGTGCAAAAGAGTATAGGGTTACGGCAAAAACTGGACACACTTCGTGTACAAACTGGACGATCTCGTTCGGAGTATCTGGGTTTCGGACGAGAACTCATCTGTTACACGACACTTCATTTTTTAAACTTATTTGAACTCCAGACATTTTTTGCGTTCCTATGCACCATTCAAAGAGACATCATCAATTTTCAACACTTTCTAACATCATTTGCTATTTTTCAGTCATTTACCGATTTGTTTAGAGAGCTAAATGACCGTGAAATTGAAAATCACTGCAAAATGAACTCTCAAAGTGTTGAAACTTGGCATGGAATCACTATTTCACCCACATAGCATGTGCAAAATAGTAGAGAGGGTTACGGCAAAAACTGGACACACTTCATGTACAAACTGGGCAATCTCTTTCGGAGTATCAGGGTTTCGGACGAGAACTCATCTGTTACACGGGCACTTCATTTTTTTAAACTTATTTGAACTCCAGACTTTTTTTGCGTTCCTATGCACCATTCAAAGCGACGTCATAAATTTTCAACACTTTTTAACATCATTTGCTATTTTCAGTCATTTACCGATTGTTTAGAGAGCTAAATGACCGTGAAATGGAAAATCACT
>NW_025228079.1:98550-105734 GCF_018294505.1 Triticum aestivum
ACTTATATGAACTCCAGACTTTTTTTGCGTTCCTATGCACCATTCAAAGCGACGTCATAAATTTTCAACACTTTTTAACATCATTTGCTATTTTCAGTCATTTACCGATTGTTTAGAGAGCTAAATGACCGTGAAATGGAAAATCACTACAAAATGAACTCTGAAAAGGTTGAAACTTGGCATGGTATCATCATTTCACCCACATGGCATGTGCAAAAGAGTATAGGGTTACGGCAAAAACTAGACACACTTCATGTACAAACTGGACGATCTCGTTCGGAGTATCTGGGTTTCAGACGAGAACTCATCTGTTACACGTCACTTCATTTTTTAAACTTATTTGAAATCCAGACATTTTTTTGCGTTCCTATGCACCATTCAAAGAGACATCATCAATTTTCAACACTTTCTAACATCATTTGCTATTTTTCAGTCATTTACCGATTTGTTTAGAGAGCTAAATTACCGTGAAATTGAAAATCACTGCAAAATGAACTCTCAAAGTGTTGAAACTTGGCATGGAATCATCATTTCACCCACATAGCATGTGCAAAATAGTAGAGAGGGTTACGGCAAAAACTGGACAAACTTCATGTTCAAACTGGGCAATCTCTTTCGGAGTATCAGGGTTTTGGACGAGAACTCATCTGTTACACGTGCACTTCATTTTTCAAAACTTATTTGAACTCCGGACCTTTTTTGCGTTCCGTATACACCATTCAAAGCGAGGTCATCAATTTTCAACATGTGCTGACATCATTTGCTATTTTTCAGTCATTTACCTATTTGTTTAGAGAGCTAAATGACCGTGAAATTGAAAATCATTGCAAAATGAACTCTGAAAATGTTGAAACTTGGCATGGTATCATCATTTCAGCCACATAGGATGTGCAAAATAGTAGAGAGGGTTACTGCAAAAACTGGACACACTTCGTGCACAAACTGGGCAATCTCTTTCGGAGTATCAGGGTTTCAGCTGAGAGCTCATCTGTTACACGGGCACTTCATTTTTTAAACTTATTTGAACTCTAGACTTTTTTTGCGTTCCTATGCACCAATCAAAGCAACGTCATAAATTTTCAACACTTTGTAACATCATTTGCTATTTTCAGTCATTTACCGATTTGTTTAGAGAGCTAAATGACCGTGAAATTGAAAAACACTACAAAATGAACTCTGAAAATGTTGAAACTTGGCATGGTATCATCATTTCACCCACATGGCATGGGCAAAAGAGTAGAGGATTACGGCAAAAACTGGACACACTTCGTGTACAAACTGGGCAATCTCTTTCGGAGTATCAGGGTTTCAGCCGAGAACTCATCTGTTACACGGGCACTTCATTTTTTTAAACTTATATGAACTCCAGAATTTTTTTGCATTCCTATGCACCATTCAAAGCGATGTCATAAATTTTCAACACTTTTTAACATCATTTGTTATTTTCAGTCATTTACCGATTGTTTAGAGAGCTAAATGACCGTGAAATGGAAAATCACTACAAAATGAACTCTGTAAAGGTTGAAACTTGGCATGGTATCATCATTTCACCCACATGGCATGTGCAAAAGAGTATAGGGTTACGGCAAAAACTAGACACACTTCATGTACAAACTGGACGATCTCGTTCGGAGTATCTGGGTTTCAGACGAGAACTCATCTGTTACACGGCACTTCATTTTTTAAACTTATTTGAAATCCAGACATTTTTTTGCGTTCCTATGCACCATTCAAAGAGACATCATCAATTTTCAACACTTTCTAACATCATTTGCTATTTTTCAGTCATTTACCGATTTGTTTAGAGAGCTAAATTACCGTGAAATTTAAAATCACTGCAAAATGAACTCTCAAAGTGTTGAAACTTGGCATGGAATCATCATTTCACCCACATAGCATGTGCAAAATAGTAGAGAGGGTTACCGCAAAAACTGGACACACTTCATGTACAAACTGGGCAATCTCTTTCGGAGTATCAGGGTTTCGGACGAGAACTCATCTGTTACACGGGCACTTCATTTTTTAAAACTTATTTGAACTCCGGACCTTTTTTGCGTTCCGTATACACCATTCAAAGCGAGGTCATCAATTTTCAACATGTGCTGACATCATTTGCTATTTTTCAGTCATTTACCTATTTGTTTAGAGAGCTAAATGACCGTGAAATTGATAATCATTGCAAAATGAACTCTGAAAATGTTGAAACTTGGCATGGTATCATCATTTCAGCCACATAGCATGTGCAAAATAGTAGAGAGGGTTACAGCAAAAACTGGTCACACTTCGTGTACAAATTGGGCAATCTCTTTCGGAGTATCAGGGTTTCAGCTGAGAACTCATCTGTTACACGGGCACTTCATTTTTTTAAACTTATTTGAATTCCAGACTTTTTTTGCGTTCCGTATGCACCATTCAAAGCGACATCATCAATTCTCAACATGTTCTAACATCATTTGCTATTTTCAGTCATTTACGGATTTTTTTAGAGAGCTAAATGACCGTGAAATTGAAAACCACTACAAAATGAACTCTGAAAATGTTGAAACTTGTCATGGTAACATCATTTCACCCACATGGCATGTGAAAAAGAGTAGAGAGGTTTACGAAAAAACTTGACGCACTTCGTGTACAAACTAGGCAATCTCTTTCGGAGTATCAGGGTTTCGGACGAGAACTCATCTTCTACACGGGCCCTTCATTTTTTTAAACTTATTTGAACTCCAGACTTTTTTGCGTTCCGTATGCACCATTCAAAGCGAGGTCATCAATTTTCAACACGTTTTGACATCATTTGCTATTTTTCAGACATTAACGATTTGTTTAGAGAGCTAAATGACCGTGAAATTGAAAATCACAACAAAATGAACTCTGAAAAGGTTGAAACTTGGCATGGTATCATCATTTCACCCACATGGCATGTGCAAAAGAGTATAGGGTTACGGAAAAAACTGGACACACTTCGTGTACAAACTGGACGATCTCGTTCGGAGTATCTGGGTTTCGGACGAGAACTCATCTGTTACACGACACTTCATTTTTTAATCTTATTTGAACTCCAGACATTTTTTTGCGTTCCTATGCACCATTCAAAGAGACATCATCAATTTTCAACACTTTCTAACATCATTTGCTATTTTTCAGTCATTTACCGATTTGTTTAGAGAGCTAAATGACCGTGAAATTGAAAATCACTGCAAAATGAACTCTCAAAGTGTTGAAACTTGGCATGGAATCACTATTTCACCCACATAGCATGTGCAAAATAGTAGAGAGGGTTACGGCAAAAACTGGACACACTTCATGTACAAACTGGGCAATCTCTTTCGGAGTATCAGGGTTTCGGACGAGAACTCATCTGTTACACGGGCACTTCATTGTTTTAAACTTATTTGAACTCCAGACTTTTTTTGCGTTCCTATGCACCATTCAAAGCGACGTCATAAATTTTCAACACTTTTTAACATCATTTGCTATTTTCAGTCATTTACCGATTGTTTAGAGAGCTAAATGACCGTGAAATGGAAAATCTCTACAAAATGAACTCTGAAAAGGTTGAAACTTGGCATGGTATCATCATTTCACCCACATGGCATGTGCAAAAGAGTATAGGGTTACGGCAAAAACTAGACACACTTCATGTACAAACTGGATGATCTCGTTCGGAGTATCTGGGTTTCAGACGAGAACTCATCTGTTACACGACTCTTCATTTTTTAAACTTATTTGTAATCCAGACATTTTTTTGCGTTCCTATGCACCATTCAAAGAGACATCATCAATTTTCAACACTTTCTAACATCATTTGCTATTTTTCAGTCATTTACCAATTTGTTTAGAGAGCTAAATTACCGTGAAATTGAAAATCACTGCAAAATGAACTCTCAAAGTGTTGAAACTTGGCATGGAATCATCATTTCACCCACATAGCATGTGCAAAATAGTAGAGAGGGTTACGGCAAAAACTGGACACACTTCATGTACAAACTGGGCAATCTCTTTCGGAGTATCAGGGTTTCGGACGAGAACTCATCTGTTACACGGGCACTTCATTTTTTAAAACTTATTTGAACTCCAGACATTTTTTGCGTTCCGTATACACCATTCAAAGCGAGGTCATCAATTTTCAACATGTGCTGACATCATTTGCTATTTTTCAGTCATTTACCTATTTGTTTAGAGAGCTAAATGACCGTGAAATTGAAAATCATTGCAAAATGAACTCTGAAAATGATGAAACTTGGCATGGTATCATCATTTCAGCCACATAGCATGTGCAAAATAGTAGAGAGGGTTACAGCAAAAACTGGACACACTTCGTGTACAAACTGGGCAATCTCTTTCGGAGTATCAGGGTTTCAGCTGAGAACTCATCTGTTACACGGGCACTTCATTTTTTAAACTTATTTGAACTCTAGACTTTTTTTGCGTTCCTATGCACCATTCAAAGCAACGTCATAAATTTTCAACACTTTGTAACATCATTTGCTATTTTCAGTCATTTACCGATTTGTTTAGAGAGCTAAATGGCCGTGAAATTGAAAAACACTACAAAATGAACTCTGAAAAGGTTGAAACTTGGCATGGTATCATCATTTCACCCACATGGCATGGGCAAAAGAGTAGAGGATTACGGCAAAAACTGGACACACTTCGTGTACAAACTGGGCAATCTCTTTCAGAGTATCAGGGTTTCAGCCGAGAACTCATCTGTTACACGGGCACTTCATTTTTTTAAACTTATATGAACTCCAGACTTTTTTTGCGTTCCTATGCACCATTCAAAGCGATGTCATAAATTTTCAACACTTTTTAACATCATTTGTTATTTTCAGTCATTTATCGATTGTTTAGAGAGCTAAATGACCGTGAAATGGAAAATCACTACAAAATGAACTCTGTAAAGGTTGAAACTTGGCATGGTATCATCGTTTCACCCACATGGCATGTGAAAAAGAGTATAGGGTTACGGCAAAAACTAGACACACTTCATGTACAAACTGGACGATCTCGTTCGGAGTATCTGGGTTTCAGACGAGAACTCATCTGTTACACGGCACTTCATTTTTTAAACTTATTTGAAATCCAGACATTTTTTTGCGTTCCTATGCACCATTCAAAGAGACATCATCAATTTTCAACACTTTCTAACATCATTTGCTATTTTTCAGTCATTTACCGATTTGTTTAGAGAGCTAAATTACCGTGAAATTGAAAATCACTGCAAAATGAACTCTCAAAGTGTTGAAACTTGGCATGGAATCATCATTTCACCCACATAGCATGTGCAAAATAGTAGAGAGGGTTACGGCAAAAACTGGACACACTTCATGTACAAACTGGGCAATCTCTTTCGGAGTATCAGGGTTTCGGACGAGAACTCATCTGTTACACGGGCACTTCATTTTTCAAAACTTATTTGAACTCCGGACCTTTTTTGCGTTCCGTATACACCATTCAAAGCGAGGTCATCAATTTTCAACATGTGCTGACATCATTTGCTATTTTTCAGTCATTTACCTATTTGTTTAGAGAGCTAAATGACCGTGAAATTGAAAATCAATGCAAAATGAACTCTGAAAATGTTGAAACTTGGCATGGTATCATCATTTCAGCCACATAGCATGTGCAAAATAGTAGAGAGGGTTACAGCAAAAACTGGACACACTTCGTGTACAAACTGGGCAATCTCTTTCGGAGTATCAGGGTTTCAGCTGAGAACTCATCTGTTACACGGGCACTTCATTTTTTTAAACTTATTTGAATTCCAGACTTTTTTTGCGTTCCGTATGCACCATTCAAAGCGACATCATCAATTCTCAACACGTTCTAACATCATTTGCTATTTTCAGTCATTTACGGATTTATTTAGAGAGCTAAATGACCGTGAAATTGAAAACCACTACAAAATGAACTCTGAAAATGTTGAAGCTTGTCATGGTAACATCATTTTACCCACATGGCATGTGAAAAAGAGTAGAGAGGTTTACGAAAAAAAACTGGACGCACTTCGTGTACAAACTAGGCAATCTCTTTCGGATTATCAGGGTTTCGGACGAGAACTCATCTTCTACACGGGCCCTTCATTATTTTAAACTTATTTGAACTCCAGACTTTTTTGCGTTCTGTATGCACCATTCAAAGCGAGGTCATCAATTTTCAACACGTTTTGACATCATTTTCTATTTTTCAGACATTTACCGATTTGTTTAGAGAGCTAAATGACCGTGAAATTGAAAATCACAACAAAATGAACTCTGAAAAGGTTGAAACTTAGCATGGTATCATCATTTCACCCACATGGCATGTGAAAAAGAGTAGAGAGGGTTACGGAAAAAACTGGACGCACTTCATGTACAAACTGGGCAATCTCTTTCGGAGTATCAGGGTTTCGGACAAGAACTCATCTGTTACATGGGCACTTCATTTTTTTAAACTTATATGAACTCCAGACTTTTTTTGCATTCCTATGCACCATTCAAAGCGACGTCATAAATTTTCAACACTTATTAACATCATTTGCTATTTTCAGTCATTTACCGATTGTTTAGAGAGCTAAATGACCGTGAAATGGAAAATCACTACAAAATGAACTCTGAAAAGGTTGAAACTTGGCATGGTATCATCATTTCACCCACATGGCATGTGCAAAAGAGTATAGGGTTACGGCAAAAACTGGACACACTTCGTGTACAAACTGGACGATCTCGTTCGGAGTATCTGGGTTTCGGACGAGAACTCATCTATTACACGACACTTCATTTTTTAAACTTATTTGAACTCCAGACATTGTTTTGCGTTCCTATGCACCATTCAAAGAGACATCATCAATTTTCAACACTTTCTAACATCATTTGCTATTTTTCAGTCATTTACCGATTTGTTTAGAGAGCTAAATGACCGTGAAATTGAAAATCACTGCAAAATGAACTCTCAAAGTGTTGAAACTTGGCATGGAATCACTATTTCACCCACATAGCATGTGCAAAATAGTAGAGAGGGTTACGGCAAAAACTGGACACACTTCATGTACAAACTGGGCAATCTCTTTCGGAGTATCAGGGTTTCGGACGAGAACTCATCTGTTACACGGGCACTTCATTTTTCAAAACTTATTCGAACTCCGGACCTTTTTTGCGTTCCGTATACACCATTCAAAGCGAGGTCATCAATTTTCAACATGTGCT
>NW_025228079.1:107795-108443 GCF_018294505.1 Triticum aestivum
TTCGGACAAGAACTCATCTGTTACATGGGCACTTCATTTTTTTAAACTTATATGAACTCCAGACTTTTTTTGCATTCCTATGCACCATTCAAAGCGACGTCATAAATTTTCAACACTTATTAACATCATTTGCTATTTTCAGTCATTTACCGATTGTTTAGAGAGCTAAATGACCGTGAAATGGAAAATCAATACAAAATGAACTCTGAAAAGGTTGAAACTTGGCATGGTATCATCATTTCACCCACATGGCATGTGCAAAAGAGTATAGGGTTACGGCAAAAACTGGACACACTTCATGTACAAACTGGACGATCTCGTTCGGAGTATCTGGGTTTCGGACGAGAACTCATCTGTTACACGACACTTCATTTTTTAAACTTATTTGAACTCCAGACATTGTTTTGCGTTCCTATGCACCATTCAAAGAGACATCATCAATTTTCAACACTTTCTAACATCATTTGCTATTTTTCAGTCATTTACCGATTTGTTTAGAGAGCTAAATGACCGTGAAATTGAAAATCACTGCAAAATGAACTCTCAAAGTGTTGAAACTTGGCATGGAATCACTATTTCACCCACATAGCATGTGCAAAATAGTAGAGAGGGTTACGG
Organism: Triticum aestivum; assembly: GCF_018294505.1. Lineage (NCBI taxonomy): Eukaryota > Viridiplantae > Streptophyta > Magnoliopsida > Poales > Poaceae > Triticum > Triticum aestivum. Next base: position 108,414 of record NW_025228079.1, read on the forward strand.
CAAAAACTGGACACACTTCATGTACAAACT
>NW_025228079.1:108453-108969 GCF_018294505.1 Triticum aestivum
AGTCATTTACCGATTGTTTAGAGAGCTAAATGACCGTGAAATGGAAAATCACTACAAAATGAACTCTGAAAAGGTTGAAACTTGGCATGGTATCATCATTTCACCCACATGGCATGTGCAAAAGAGTATAGGGTTACGGCAAAAACTAGACACACTTCATGTACAAACTGGACGATCTCGTTCGGAGTATCTGGGTTTCAGACGAGAACTCATCTGTTACACGGCACTTCATTTTTTAAACTTATTTGAAATCCAGACATTTTTTTGCGTTCCTATGCACCATTCAAAGAGACATCATCAATTTTCAACACTTTCTAACATCACTTGCTATTTTTCAGTCATTTACCGATTTGTTTAGAGAGCTAAATTACCGTGAAATTGAGAATCACTGCAAAATGAACTCTCAAAGTGTTGAAACATTTGCATGGAATCATCATTTCACCCACATAGCATGTGGAAAATAGTAGAGAGGGTTACGGCAAAAACTGGACACACTTCATGTACAAACTGGGCAAT
>NW_025228079.1:108979-112597 GCF_018294505.1 Triticum aestivum
TTACACGACACTTCATTTTTTAAACTTATTTGAACTCCAGACATTGTTTTGCGTTCCTATGCACCATTCAAAGAGACATCATCAATTTTCAACACTTTCTAACATCATTTGCTATTTTTCAGTCATTTACCGATTTGTTTAGAGAGCTAAATGACCGTGAAATTGAAAATCACTGCAAAATGAACTCTCAAAGTGTTGAAACTTGGCATGGAATCACTATTTCACCCACATAGCATGTGCAAAATAGTAGAGAGGGTTACGGCAAAAACTGGACACACTTCATGTACAAACTAGGCAATCTCTTTCGGAGTATCAGGGTTTCGGACGAGAACTCATCTGTTACACGGGCACTTCATTTTTTTAAACTTATTTGAACTCCAGACCTTTTTTGCATTCCGTATGCACCATTCAAAGCGAGGTCATCAATTTTCAACATGTGCTGACATCATTTGCTATTTTTCAGTCATTTACCTATTTGTTTAGAGAGCTAAATACCGTGAAATTGAAAATCATTGCAAAATGAACTCTGAAAATGTTGAAACTTGGCATGGTATCATCATTTCAGCCACATAGCATGTGCAAAATAGTAGAGAGGGTTACGGCAAAAACTGGACACACTTCGTGTACAAACTGGGCAATCTCTTTCGGAGTATCAGGGTTTCAGCTGAGAGCTCATCTGTTACACGGGCACTTCATTTTTTTAAACTTATTTGAATTCCAAACTTTTTTTGCGTTCCATATGCACCATTCAAAGCGACATCATCAATTCTCAACACTTTCTAACATCATTTGCTATTTTCAGTCATTTACGGATTTATTTAGAGAGCTAAATGACCGTGAAATTGAAAATCACTACAAAATGAACTCTAAAAATGTTGAAACTTGGCATGGTAACATCATTTCACCCACATGGCATGTGAAAAAGAGTAGAGAGGGTTACGGAAAAAACTGGACGCACTTCGTGTACAAACTGGGCAATCTCTTTCGGAGTATCAGGGTTTCGGACGAGAACTCATCTGTTACACGGGCCCTTCATTTTTTAAACTTATTTGAACTCCAGACTTTTTTGCGTTCCGTATGCACCATTCAAAGCGAGGTCATCAATTTTCAACACGTTTTGACATCATTTGCTATTTTTCAGACATTTACGATTTGTTTAGAGAGCTAAATGGCCGTGAAACTGAAAATCACTACAAAATGAACTTTGAAAAGGTTGAAACTTGGCATGGTATCATCATTTCACCCACATGGCATGTGAAAAAGAGTAGAGAGGGTTACGGAAAAAATTGGACGCACTTCGTGTACAAACTGGGCAATCTCTTTCGGAGTATCAGGGTTTCGGACAAGAACTCGTCTGTTACACGGGCACTTCATTTTTTTAAACTTATATGAACTTCAGACTTTTTTGCGTTCCTATGCACCATTCAAAGCGATGTCATAAATTTTCAACACTTTTTAACATCATTTGTTATTTTAGTCATTTACCGATTGTTTAGAGAGCTAAATGACCGTGAAATGGAAAATCACTACAAAATGAACTCTGAAAAGGTTGAAACTTGGCATGGTATCATCATTTCACCCACATGGCATGTGCAAAAGAGTATAGGGTTACGGCAAAAACTAGACACACTTCATGTACAAACTGGACGATCTCGTTCGGAGTATCTGGGTTTCAGACGAGAACTCATCTGTTACACGGCACTTCATTTTTTAAACTTATTTGAAATCCAGACATTTTTTTGCGTTCCTATGCACCATTCAAAGAGACATCATCAATTTTCAACACTTTCTAACATCACTTGCTATTTTTCAGTCATTTACCGATTTGTTTAGAGAGCTAAATTACCGTGAAATTGAGAATCACTGCAAAATGAACTCTCAAAGTGTTGAAACATTTGCATGGAATCATCATTTCACCCACATAGCATGTGGAAAATAGTAGAGAGGGTTACGGCAAAAACTGGACACACTTCATGTACAAACTGGGCAATCTCTTTCGGAGTATCAGGGCTTCGGACGAGAACTCATCTGTTACACGGGCACTTCATTTTTTAAAACTTATTTGAATTCCAGACTTTTTTTGCGTTCCATATGCACCATTCAAAGCGACATCATCAATTCTCAACACTTTCTAACATCATTTGCTATTTTCAGTCATTTACGGATTTATTTAGAGAGCTAAATGACCGTGAAATTGAAAATCACTACAAAATGAACTCTAAAAATGTTGAAACTTGGCATGGTAACATCATTTCACCCACATGGCATGTGAAAAAGAGTAGAGAGGGTTACGGAAAAAACTGGACGCACTTCGTGTACAAACTGGGCAATCTCTTTCGGAGTATCAGGGTTTCGGACGAGAACTCATCTGTTACACGGGCCCTTCATTTTTTTAAACTTATTTGAACTCCAGACTTTTTTGCGTTACGTATGCACCATTCAAAGCGAGGTCATCAATTTTCAACACGTTTTGACATCATTTGCTATTTTTCAGACATTTACGATTTGTTTAGAGAGCTAAATGGCCGTGAAACTAAAAATCACTACAAAATGAACTCTGAAAAGGTTGAAACTTGGCATGGTATCATCATTTCACCCACATGGCATGTGAAAAAGAGTAGAGAGGGTTACGGAAAAAATTGGACGCACTTCGTGTACAAACTGGGCAATCTCTTTCGGAGTATGAGGGTTTCGGACAAGAACTCATCTGTTACACGGGCACTTCATTTTTTAAACTTATATGAACTTCAGACTTTTTTTGCGTTCCTATGCACCATTCAAAGCGATGTCATAAATTTTCAACACTTTTTAACATCATTTGTTATTTTCAGTCATTTACCGATTGTTTAGAGAGCTAAATGACCGTGAAATGGAAAATCACTACAAAATGAACTCTGAAAAGGTTGAAACTTGGCATGGTATCATCATTTCACCCACATGGCATGTGCAAAAGAGTATAGGGTTACGGCAAAAACTAGACACACTTCATGTACAAACTGGACGATCTCGTTCGGAGTATCTGGGTTTCAGACGAGAACTCATCTGTTACACGGCACTTCATTTTTTAAACTTATTTGAAATCCAGACATTTTTTTGCGTTCCTATGCACCATTCAAAGAGACATCATCAATTTTCAACACTTTCTAACATCACTTGCTATTTTTCAGTCATTTACCGATTTGTTTAGAGAGCTAAATTACCGTGAAATTGAGAATCACTGCAAAATGAACTCTCAAAGTGTTGAAACATTTGCATGGAATCATCATTTCACCCACATAGCATGTGGAAAATAGTAGAGAGGGTTACGGCAAAAACTGGACACACTTCATGTACAAACTGGGCAATCTCTTTCGGAGTATCAGGGCTTCGGACGAGAACTCATCTGTTACACGGGCACTTCATTTTTTAAAACTTATTTGAATTCCAGACTTTTTTTGCGTTCCATATGCACCATTCAAAGCGACATCATCAATTCTCAACACTTTCTAACATCATTTGCTATTTTCAGTCATTTACGGATTTATTTAGAGAGCTAAATGACCGTGAAATTGAAAATCACTACAAAATGAACTCTAAAAATGTTGAAACTTGGCATGGTAACATCATTTCACCCACATG
>NW_025228079.1:115709-118154 GCF_018294505.1 Triticum aestivum
GTGAAACTGAAAATCACTACAAAATGAACTCTGAAAAGGTTGAAACTTGGCATGGTATCATCATTTCACCCACATGGCATGTGAAAAAGAGTAGAGAGGGTTACGGAAAAAATTGGACGCACTTCGTGTACAAACTGGGCAATCTCTTTCGGAGTATCAGGGTTTCGGACAAGAACTCATCTGTTACACGGGCACTTCATTTTTTTAAACTTATATGAACTTCAGACTTTTTTGTGTTCCTATGCACCATTCAAAGCGATGTCATAAATTTTCAACACTTTTTAACATCATTTGTTATTTTCAGTCATTTACCGATTGTTTAGAGAGCTAAATGACCGTGAAATGGAAAATCACTACAAAATGAACTCTGAAAAGGTTGAAACTTCGCATGGTATCATCATTTCACCCACATGGCATGTGCAAAAGAGTATAGGGTTACGGCAAAAACTAGACACACTTCATGTACAAACTGGACGATCTCGTTCGGAGTATCTGGGTTTCAGACGAGAACTCATCTGTTACACGGCACTTCATTTTTTAAACTTATTTGAAATCCAGACATATTTTTGCGTTCCTATGCACCATTCAAAGAGACATCATCAATTTTCAACACTTTCTAACATCACTTGCTATTTTTCAGTCATTTACCGATTTGTTTAGAGAGCTAAATTACCGTGAAATTGAGAATCACTGCAAAATGAACTCTCAAAGTGTTGAAACATTTGCATGGAATCATCATTTCACCCACATAGCATGTGGAAAATAGTAGAGAGGGTTACGGCAAAAACTGGACACACTTCATGTACAAACTGGGCAATGTCTTTCGGAGTATCAGGGTTTCGGACGAGAACTCATCTGTTACACGGGCACTTCATTTTTTAAAACTTATTTGAATTCCAGACTTTTTTTGCGTTCCATATGCACCATTCAAAGCGACATCATCAATTCTCAACACTTTCTAACATCATTTGCTATTTTCAGTCATTTACGGATTTATTTAGAGAGCTAAATGACCGTGAAATTGAAAATCACTACAAAATGAACTCTAAAAATGTTGAAACTTGGCATGGTAACATCATTTCACCCAGATGGCATGTGAAAAAGAGTAGAGAGGGTTACGGAAAAAACTGGACGCACTTCGTGTACAAACTGGGCAATCTCTTTCGGAGTATCAGGGTTTCGGACGAGAAATCATCTGTTACACGGGCCCTTCATTTTTTTTAACTTATTTGAACTCCAGACTTTTTTGCGTTCCGTATGCACCATTCAAAGCGAGGTCATCAATTTTCAACACGTTTTGACATCATTTGCTATTTTTCAGACATTTACGATTTGTTTAGAGAGCTAAATGGCTGTGAAACTGAAAATCACTACAAAATGAACTCTGAAAAGGTTGAAACTTGGCATGGTATCATCATTTCACCCACATGGCATGTGAAAAAGAGTAGAGAGGGTTACGGAAAAAATTGGACGCACTTCGTGTACAAACTGGGCAATCTCTTTCGGAGTATCAGGGTTTCGGACAAGAACTCATCTGTTACATGGGCACTTCATTTTTTTAAACTTATATGAACTCCAGACTTTTTTGCGTTCCTATGCACCATTCAAAGCGATGTCATAAATTTTCAACACTTTTTAACATCATTTGTTATTTTCAGTCATTTACCGATTGTTTAGAGAGCTAAATGACCGTGAAATGGAAAATCACTACAAAATGAACTCTGAAAAGGTTGAAACTTGGCATGGTATCATCATTTCACCCACATGGCATGTGCAAAAGAGTATAGGGTTACGGCAAAAACTAGACACACTTCATGTACAAACTGGACGATCTCGTTCGGAGTATCTGGGTTTCAGACGAGAACTCATCTGTTACACGGCACTTCATTTTTTAAACTTATTTGAAATCCAGACATTTTTTTGCGTTCCTATGCACCATTCAAAGAGACATCATCAATTTTCAACACTTTCTAACATCACTTGCTATTTTTCAGTCATTTACCGATTTGTTTAGAGAGCTAAATTACCGTGAAATTGAGAATCACTGCAAAATGAACTCTCAAAGTGTTGAAACATTTGCATGGAATCATCATTTCACCCACATAGCATGTGGAAAATAGTAGAGAGGGTTACGGCAAAAACTGGACACACTTCATGTACAAACTGGGCAATCTCTTTCGGAGTATCAGGGCTTCGGACGAGAACTCATCTGTTACACGGGCACTTCATTTTTTAAAACTTATTTGAATTCCAGACTTTTTTTGCGTTCCATATGCACCATTCAAAGCGACATCATCAATTCTCAACACTTTCTAACATCATTTGCTATTTTCAGTCATTTACGGATTTATTTAGAGAGCTAAATGACCGTGAAATTGAAAATCACTACAAAATGAACTCTAAAAATGTTGAAACTTGGCATGGTAACATCATTTCACCCACATG
>NW_025228079.1:121405-122594 GCF_018294505.1 Triticum aestivum
TTTTAAACTTATTTGAAATCCAGACATTTTTTTGCGTTCCTATGCACCATTCAAAGAGACATCATCAATTTTCAACACTTTCTAACATCAGTTGCTATTTTTCAGTCATTTACCGATTTGTTTAGAGAGCTAAATTACCGTGAAATTGAGAATCACTACAAAATGAACTCTCAAAGTGTTGAAACTTGGCATGGAATCATCATTTCACCCACATAGCATGTGGAAAATAGTAGAGAGGGTTACGGCAAAAACTGGACACACTTCATGTACAAACTGGGCAATCTCTTTCGGAGTATCAGGGTTTCGGACGAGAACTCATCTGTTACACGGGCACTTCATTTTTTAAAACTTATTTGAACTCCAGACCTTTTTTGCGTTCCGTATGCACCATTCAAAGCGAGGTCATCAATTTTCAACATGTGCTGACATCATTTGCTATTTTTCAGTCATTTACCTATTTGTTTAGAGAGCTAAATGACCGTGAAATTGAAAATCATTGCAAAATGAACTCTGAAAATGTTGAAACTTGGCATGGTATCATCATTTCAGCCACATAGCATGTGCAAAATAGTAGAGAGGGTTACAACAAAAACTGGACACACTTCGTGTACAAACTGGGCAATCTCTTTCAGAGTATCAGGGTTTCAGCTGAGAACTCATCTGTTACACGGGCACTTCATTTTTTTAAACTTATTTGAATTCCAGACTTTTTTTGCGTTCCGTATGCACCATTCAAAGCGACATCATCAATTCTCAACACTTTCTAACATCATTTGCTATTTTCAGTCATTTACGGATTTATTTAGAGAGCTAAATGACCGTGAAATTGAAAACCACTACAAAATGAACTCTGAAAATGTTGAAACTTGTCATGGTAACATCATTTCACCCACATGGCATGTGAAAAAGAGTAGAGAGGTTTACGAAAAAAACTGGACGCACTTCGTGTACAAACTGGGCAATCTCTTTTGGAGTATCAGGGTTTCGGACGAGAACTCATCTGTTACACGGGCCCTTCATTTTTTTAAACTTATTTGAACTCCAGACTTTTTTGCGTTCCGTATGCACCATTCAAAGCAAGGTCATCAATTTTCAACACGTTTTGACATCATTTGCTATTTGTCAGACATTTACCGATTTGTTTAGAGAGCTAAATGACCGTGAAATTGAAAATCACAACAAAATGAAC
>NW_025228079.1:122646-125398 GCF_018294505.1 Triticum aestivum
CGCTTCATTTTTTTAAACTTATATGAACTCCAGACTTTTTTTGCGTTCCTATGCACCATTCAAAGCGACGTCATAAATTTTCAAAACTTTTTAACATCATTTGCTATTTTCAGTCATTTACCGATTGTTTAGAGAGCTAAATGACCGTGAAATGGAAAATCACTACAAAATGAACTCTGAAAAGGTTGAAACTTGGCATGGTATCATCATTTCACCCACATGGCATGTGCAAAAGAGTATAGGGTTACGGAAAAAACTGGACACACTTCGTGTACAAACTGGACGATCTCGTTCGGAGTATCTGGGTTTCGGACGAGAACTCATCTGTTACACGACACTTCATTTTTTAAACTTATTTGAACTCCAGACATTTTTTTGCGTTCCTATTCAAAGAGACATCATCAATTTTCAACACTTTCTAACATCATTTGCTATTTTTCAGTCATTTACCGATTTGTTTAGAGAGCTAAATGACCGTGAAATTGAAAATCACTGCAAAATGAACTCTGAAAGTGTTGAAACTTGGCATGGAATCACTATTTCACCCACATAGCATGTGCAAAATAGTAGAGAGGGTTACGGCAAAAACTGGACACACTTCATGTACAAACTGGGCAATCTCTTTCGGAGTATCAGGGTTTCGGACGAGAACTCATCTGTTACATGGGCACTTCATTTTTTTAAACTTATTTGAACTACAGACCTTTTTTGCATTCCGTATGCACCATTCAAAGCGAGGTCATCAATTTTCAACATGTGCTGACATCATTTGCTATTTTTCAGTCATTTACCTATTTGTTTAGAGAGCTAAATACCGTGAAATTGAAAATCATTGCAAAATGAACTCTGAAAATGTTGAAACTTGGCATGGTATCATCATTTCAGCCACATAGCATGTGCAAAATAGTAGAGAGGGTGATGGCAAAAACTGGACACAGTTCGTGTACAAACTGGGCAATCTCTTTCAGAGTATCAGGGTTTCAGCTGAGAGCTCATCTGTTACACGGGCACTTCATTTTTTTAAACTTATTTGAATTCCAGACTTTTTTTGCATTCCGTATGCACCATTCAAAGCGACATCATCAATTCTCAACACTTTCTAACATCATTTGCTATTTTCAGTCATTTACGGATTTATTTAGAGAGCTAAATGACCGTGAAATTGAAAATCACTACAAAATGAACTCTAAAAATGTTGAAACTTGGCATGGTAACATCATTTCACCCACATGGCATGTGAAAAAGAGTAGAGAGGGTTACGGAAAAAACTGGACGCACTTCGTGTCCAAACTGGGCAATCTCTTTCGGAGTATCAGGGTTTCGAACGAGAACTCATCTCTTCCACGGGCCCTTCATTTTTTTAAACTTATTTGAACAACAGACTTTTTTGCGTTCCGTATGCACCATTCAAAGCGAGGTCATCAATTTTCAACTCGTTTTGACATCATTTGCTATTTTTCAGACATTTACCGATTTGTTTAGAGAGCTAAATGACCGTGAAATTGAAAATCACTACAAAATGAACTCTGAAAAGGTTGAAACTTGGCATGGTATCATCATTTCACCCACATGGCATGTGAAAAAGAGTAGAGAGGGTTACGGAAAAAACTGGACGCACTTCATGTACAAATTGGGCAATCTCTTTCGGAGTATCAGGGCTTCGGACAAGAACTCATCTGTTAAACGGGCACTTCATTTTTTAAACTTATATGAACTCCAGACTTTTTTTGCTTTCCTATGCACCATTCAAAGTGACGTCATAAATTTTCAACACTTTTTAACATCATTTTCTATTTTTAGTCATTTACCGATTGTTTAGAGAGCTAAGTGACCGTGAAATGGAAAATCACTACAAAATGAACTCTGAAAAGGTTGAAACTTGGCATGGTATCATCATTCCACCCACATGGCATATGCAAAAGAGTATAGGGTTACGGCAAAAACTGGACACACTTCGTGTACAAACTGGACGATCTCATTCGGAGTATCTGGGTTTCGGACGAGAACTCATCTGTTACACGACACATCATATTTTAAACTTATTTGAACTCCAGACATTTTTTTGCGTTCCTATGCACCATTCAAAGAGACATCATCAATTTTCAACACTTTCTAACATCATTTGCTATTTTTCAGTCATTTACCGATTTGTTTAGAGAGCTAAATGACCGTGAAATTGAAAATCACTCCAAAATGAACTCTCAAAGTGTTGAAACTTGGCATGGAATCATCATTTCACCCACATAGCATGTGCAAAATAGTAGAGAGGGTTACGGCAAAAACTGGACACACTTCATGTAAAACTGGAAAATCTCTTTCGGAGTATCAGGGTTTCGGACGAGAACTCATGTGTTACACGGGCAGTTCATTTTTTAAACTTATTTGAACTCCAGACTTTTTTGCGTTCCGTATGCACCATTCAAAGCGACGTCATCAATTTTCAACATGTGCTGACATCATTTGCTATTTTTCAGTCATTTACCTATTTGTTTAGAGAGCTAAATACCGTGAAATTGAAAATCATTGCAAAATGAACTCTCAAAATGTTGAAACTTGGCATGGTATCATCATTTCAGCCACATAGCATGTGCAAAATAGTAGAGAGGGTTACGGCAAAAACTGGACACACTTCGTGTACAAACTGGGCAATCTCTTTCGGAGTATCAGGGTTCCAGCTGAGAGCTCATCTGTTACACGGGCACTTCATTTTTTTAAACTTATTTGAATTCCAGACTTTTTTTGCGTTCCGTAT
>NW_025228079.1:125408-126853 GCF_018294505.1 Triticum aestivum
GCATGTGAAAAAGAGTAGAGAGGGTTACGGAGAAAACTGGACGCACTTCGTGTACAAATTGGGCAATCTCTTTCGGAGTATCAGGGCTTCGGACAAGAACTCATCTGTTAAACGGGCACTTCATTTTTTTAAACTTATATGAACTCCAGACTTTTTTTGCGTTCCTATGCACCATTCAAAGTGACGTCATAAATTTTCAACACTTTTTAACATCATTTTCTATTTTTAGTCATTTACCGATTGTTTAGAGAGCTAAATGACCGTGAAATGGAAAATCACTACAAAATGAACTCTGAAAAGGTTGAAACTTGGCATGGTATCATCATTCCACCCACATGGCATATGCAAAAGAGTATAGGGTTACGGCAAAAACTGGACACACTTCGTGTACAAACTGGACGATCTCATTCGGAGTATCTGGGTTTCGGACGAGAACTCATCTGTTACACGGCACATCATATTTTAAACTTATTTGAACTCTAGACATTTTTTTGCGTTCCTATGCACCATTCAAAGAGACATCATCAATTTTCAACACTTTCTAACATCATTTGCTATTTTTCAGTCATTTACCGATTTGTTTAGAGAGCTAAATGACCGTGAAATTGAAAATCACTCCAAAATGAACTCTCAAAGTGTTGAAACTTGGCATGGAATCATCATTTCACCCACATAGCATGTGCAAAATAGTAGAGAGGGTTACGGCAAAAACTGGACACACTTCATGTAAAACTGGAAAATCTCTTTCGGAGTATCAGGGTTTCGGACGAGAACTCATGTCTTACACGGGCACTTCATTTTTTAAACTTATTTGAACTCCAGACTTTTTTGCGTTCCGTATGCACCATTCAAAGCGACGTCATCAATTTTCAACATGTGCTGACATCATTTGCTATTTTTCAGTCATTTACCTATTTGTTTAGAGAGCTAAATACCGTGAAATTGAAAATCATTGCAAAATGAACTCTCAAAATGTTGAAACTTGGCATGGTATCATCATTTCAGCCACATAGCATGTGCAAAATAGTAGAGAGGGTTACGGCAAAAACTGGACACACTTCGTGTACAAACTGGGCAATCTCTTTCGGAGTATCAGGGTTCCAGCTGAGAGCTCATCTGTTACACGGGCACTTCATTTTTTTAAACTTATTTGAATTCCAGACTTTTTTTGCGTTCCGTATGCACCATTCAAAGCGACATCATCAATTCTCAACACTTTCTAACATCATTTGCTATTTTCAGTCATTTACGGAATTATTTAGAGAGCTAAATGACCGTGAAATTGAAAATCACTACAAAATGAACTCTAAAAATGTTGAAACTTGGCATGGTAACATCATTTCACCCACATGGCATGTGAAAAAGAGTAGAGAGGGTTACGGAAAAAACTGGACGCACTTCGTGTACAAACTGGGCAATCTCTTTCGGAGTATCAGGGTTTCGAA
>NW_025228079.1:126863-127688 GCF_018294505.1 Triticum aestivum
TTCATTTTTTAAACTTATTTGAACTCCAGACTTTTTTGCGTTCCGTATGCACCATTCAAAGCGACGTCATCAATTTTCAACATGTGCTGACATCATTTGCTATTTTTCAGTCATTTACCTATTTGTTTAGAGAGCTAAATACCGTGAAATTGAAAATCATTGCAAAATGAACTCTCAAAATGTTGAAACTTGGCATGGTATCATCATTTCAGCCACATAGCATGTGCAAAATAGTAGAGAGGGTTACGGCAAAAACTGGACACACTTCGTGTACAAACTGGGCAATCTCTTTCGGAGTATCAGGGTTCCAGCTGAGAGCTCATCTGTTACACGGGCACTTCATTTTTTTAAACTTATTTGAATTCCAGACTTTTTTTGCGTTCCGTATTCACCATTCAAAGCGACATCATCAATTCTCAACACTTTCTAACATCATTTGCTATTTTCAGTCATTTACGGATTTATTTAGAGAGCTAAATGACCGTGAAATTGAAAATCACTACAAAATGAACTCTAAAAATGTTGAAACTTGGCATGGTAACATCATTTCACCCACATGGCATGTGAAAAAGAGTAGAGAGGGTTACGGAAAAAACTGGACGCACTTCGTGTACAAACTGGGCAATCTCTTTCGGAGTATCAGGGTTTCGAACGAGAACTCATCTCTTCCACGGGCCCTTCATTTTTTTAAACTTATTTGAACAACAGACTTTTTTGCGTTCCGTATGCACCATTCAAAGTGAGGTCATCAATTTTCAACACGTTTTGACATCATTTGCTATTTTTCAGACATTTACCGATTTGTTTAGAGAGCTAAATGACCGT
>NW_025228079.1:127698-129143 GCF_018294505.1 Triticum aestivum
GCATGTGAAAAAGAGTAGAGAGGGTTACGGAGAAAACTGGACGCACTTCGTGTACAAATTGGGCAATCTCTTTCGGAGTATCAGGGCTTCGGACAAGAACTCATCTGTTAAACGGGCACTTCATTTTTTTAAACTTATATGAACTCCAGACTTTTTTTGCGTTCCTATGCACCATTCAAAGTGACGTCATAAATTTTCAACACTTTTTAACATCATTTTCTATTTTTAGTCATTTACCGATTGTTTAGAGAGCTAAATGACCGTGAAATGGAAAATCACTACAAAATGAACTCTGAAAAGGTTGAAACTTGGCATGGTATCATCATTCCACCCACATGGCATATGCAAAAGAGTATAGGGTTACGGCAAAAACTGGACACACTTCGTGTACAAACTGGACGATCTCATTCGGAGTATCTGGGTTTCGGACGAGAACTCATCTGTTACACGGCACATCATATTTTAAACTTATTTGAACTCTAGACATTTTTTTGCGTTCCTATGCACCATTCAAAGAGACATCATCAATTTTCAACACTTTCTAACATCATTTGCTATTTTTCAGTCATTTACCGATTTGTTTAGAGAGCTAAATGACCGTGAAATTGAAAATCACTCCAAAATGAACTCTCAAAGTGTTGAAACTTGGCATGGAATCATCATTTCACCCACATAGCATGTGCAAAATAGTAGAGAGGGTTACGGCAAAAACTGGACACACTTCATGTAAAACTGGAAAATCTCTTTCGGAGTATCAGGGTTTCGGACGAGAACTCATGTCTTACACGGGCACTTCATTTTTTAAACTTATTTGAACTCCAGACTTTTTTGCGTTCCGTATGCACCATTCAAAGCGACGTCATCAATTTTCAACATGTGCTGACATCATTTGCTATTTTTCAGTCATTTACCTATTTGTTTAGAGAGCTAAATACCGTGAAATTGAAAATCATTGCAAAATGAACTCTCAAAATGTTGAAACTTGGCATGGTATCATCATTTCAGCCACATAGCATGTGCAAAATAGTAGAGAGGGTTACGGCAAAAACTGGACACACTTCGTGTACAAACTGGGCAATCTCTTTCGGAGTATCAGGGTTCCAGCTGAGAGCTCATCTGTTACACGGGCACTTCATTTTTTTAAACTTATTTGAATTCCAGACTTTTTTTGCGTTCCGTATGCACCATTCAAAGCGACATCATCAATTCTCAACACTTTCTAACATCATTTGCTATTTTCAGTCATTTACGGAATTATTTAGAGAGCTAAATGACCGTGAAATTGAAAATCACTACAAAATGAACTCTAAAAATGTTGAAACTTGGCATGGTAACATCATTTCACCCACATGGCATGTGAAAAAGAGTAGAGAGGGTTACGGAAAAAACTGGACGCACTTCGTGTACAAACTGGGCAATCTCTTTCGGAGTATCAGGGTTTCGAA
>NW_025228079.1:129153-130832 GCF_018294505.1 Triticum aestivum
CTTCCACGGGCCCTTCATTTTTTTAAACTTATTTGAACAACAGACTTTTTTGCGTTCCGTATGCACCATTCAAAGTGAGGTCATCAATTTTCAACACGTTTTGACATCATTTGCTATTTTTCAGACATTTACCGATTTGTTTAGAGAGCTAAATGACCGTGAAATTGAAAATCACTACAAAATGAACTCTGAAAAGGTTGAAACTTGGCATGGTATCATCATTTCACCCACATGGCATGTGAAAAAGAGTAGAGAGGGTTACGGAGAAAACTGGACGCACTTCGTGTACAAATTGGGCAATCTCTTTCGGAGTATCAGGGCTTCGGACAAGAACTCATCTGTTAAACGGGCACTTCATTTTTTTAAACTTATATGAACTCCAGACTTTTTTTGCGTTCCTATGCACCATTCAAAGTGACGTCATAAATTTTCAACACTTTTTAACATCATTTTCTATTTTTAGTCATTTACCGATTGTTTAGAGAGCTAAATGACCGTGAAATGGAAAATCACTACAAAATGAACTCTGAAAAGGTTGAAACTTGGCATGGTATCATCATTCCACCCACATGGCATATGCAAAAGAGTATAGGGTTACGGCAAAAACTGGACACACTTCGTGTACAAACTGGACGATCTCATTCGGAGTATCTGGGTTTCGGACGAGAACTCATCTGTTACACGGCACATCATATTTTAAACTTATTTGAACTCTAGACATTTTTTTGCGTTCCTATGCACCATTCAAAGAGACATCATCAATTTTCAACACTTTCTAACATCATTTGCTATTTTTCAGTCATTTACCGATTTGTTTAGAGAGCTAAATGACCGTGAAATTGAAAATCACTCCAAAATGAACTCTCAAAGTGTTGAAACTTGGCATGGAATCATCATTTCACCCACATAGCATGTGCAAAATAGTAGAGAGGGTTACGGCAAAAACTGGACACACTTCATGTAAAACTGGAAAATCTCTTTCGGAGTATCAGGGTTTCGGACGAGAACTCATGTCTTACACGGGCACTTCATTTTTTAAACTTATTTGAACTCCAGACTTTTTTGCGTTCCGTATGCACCATTCAAAGCGACGTCATCAATTTTCAACATGTGCTGACATCATTTGCTATTTTTCAGTCATTTACCTATTTGTTTAGAGAGCTAAATACCGTGAAATTGAAAATCATTGCAAAATGAACTCTCAAAATGTTGAAACTTGGCATGGTATCATCATTTCAGCCACATAGCATGTGCAAAATAGTAGAGAGGGTTACGGCAAAAACTGGACACACTTCGTGTACAAACTGGGCAATCTCTTTCGGAGTATCAGGGTTCCAGCTGAGAGCTCATCTGTTACACGGGCACTTCATTTTTTTAAACTTATTTGAATTCCAGACTTTTTTTGCGTTCCGTATGCACCATTCAAAGCGACATCATCAATTCTCAACACTTTCTAACATCATTTGCTATTTTCAGTCATTTACGGAATTATTTAGAGAGCTAAATGACCGTGAAATTGAAAATCACTACAAAATGAACTCTAAAAATGTTGAAACTTGGCATGGTAACATCATTTCACCCACATGGCATGTGAAAAAGAGTAGAGAGGGTTACGGAAAAAACTGGACGCACTTCGTGTACAAACTGGGCAATCTCTTTCGGAGTATCAGGGTTTCGAA
>NW_025228079.1:130842-133711 GCF_018294505.1 Triticum aestivum
GCATGTGAAAAAGAGTAGAGAGGGTTACGGAGAAAACTGGACGCACTTCGTGTACAAATTGGGCAATCTCTTTCGGAGTATCAGGGCTTCGGACAAGAACTCATCTGTTAAACGGGCACTTCATTTTTTTAAACTTATATGAACTCCAGACTTTTTTTGCGTTCCTATGCACCATTCAAAGTGACGTCATATATTTTCAACACTTTTTAACATCATTTTCTATTTTTAGTCATTTACCCATTGTTTAGAGAGCTAAATGACCGTGAAATGGAAAATCACTACAAAATGAACTCTGAAAAGGTTGAAACTTGGCATGGTATCATCATTCCACCCACATGGCATATGCAAAAGAGTATAGGGTTACGGCAAAAACTGGACACACTTCGTGTACAAACTGGACGATCTCATTCGGAGTATCTGGGTTTCGGACGAGAACTCATCTGTTACACGGCACATCATATTTTAAACTTATTTGAACTCCAGACATTTTTTTGCGTTCCTATGCACCATTCAAAGAGACATCATCAATTTTCAACACTTTCTAACATCATTTGCTATTTTTGAGTCATTTACCGATTTGTTTAGAGAGCTAAATGACCGTGAAATTGAAAATCACTGCAAAATGAACTCTCGAAGTGTTGAAACTTGGCATGGAATCATCATTTCACCCACATAGCATGTGCAAAATAGTAGAGAGGGTTACGGCAAAAACTGGACACACTTCATGTACAAGCTAGAAAATCTCTTTCGGAGTATCAGGGTTTCGGACGAGAACTCATGTGTTACACGGGCACTTCATTTTTTAAACTTATTTGAACTCCTGACTTTTTTGCGTTCCGTATGCACCATTCAAAGCGACGTCATCAATTTTCAACATGTTCTGAGATCATTTGCTATTTTTCAGTCATTTACCGATTTGTTTAGAAAGTTAAATGACCGTGAAATTGAAAATCACTACAAAATGAACTCTGAAAAGGTTGAAACTTGGCATGGTATCATCATTTCACCCACATGGCGTGTGAAAAAGAGTAGAGAGGGTTACGGCAAAAACTGGACGCACTTCGTGTACAAATTGGGCAATCTCTTTCGGAGTATCACGGTTTCGGACAAGAACTCATCTGTTAAACGGGCACTTCATTTTTTTAAACTTATATGAACTCCAGACTTTTTTTGCGTTCCTATGCACCATTCAAAGCGACGTCATAAATTTTCAACACTTTTTAACATCATTTGCTATTTTCAGTCATTTACCGATTGTTTAGAGAGCTAAATGACCGTGAAATGGAAAATCACTACAAAATGAACTCTGAAAAGGTTGAAACTTGGCATGGTATCATAATTTCACCCACATGGCATGTGCAAAAGAGTATAGGGTTACGGCAAAAACTGGACACACTTCATGTACAAACTGGACGATCTCATTCGGAGTATCTGGGTTTTGGACGAGAACTCATCTGTTACACGGCACTTCATATTTTAAACTTATTTGAACTCCAGACATTTTTTTGCGTTCCTATGCAGCATTCAAAGAGACATCATCAATTTTCAACACTTTCTAACATCATTTGCTATTTTTCAGTCATTTACCGATTTGTTTAGAGAGCTAAATGACCGTGAAATTGAAAGTCACTGCAAAATGAACTCTCAAAGTGTTGAAACTTGGCATGGAATCATCATTTCACCCACATAGCATGTGCAAAATAGTAGAGAGGGTTACGGCAAAAACTGGACACACTTCATGTACAAACTGGAAAATCTCTTTCGGAGTATCAGGGCTTCGGACGAGAACTCATGTGTTACACGGGCACTTTATTTTTTAAACTATTTGAACTCCAGACTTTTTTGCGTTCCGTATGCACCATTCAAAGCGACATCATCAATTTTCAACATGTTCTGAGATCATTTGCTATTTTTCAGTCATTTACCGATTTGTTTAGAAAGTTAAATGGCCGTGAAATTCAAAATCACTACAAAATGAACTCTGAAAAGGTTGAAACTTGGCATGGTATCATCATTTCACCCACATGGCGTGTGAAAAAGAGTAGAGAGGGTTACGGCAAAAACTGGACGCACTTCGTGTACAAACTGGGCAATCTATTTGGAGTATCAGGGTTTCAGACGAGAACTCATTTGTTACACAGGCACTTCATTTTTTTAAACTTATTTGAACTCCAGACTTTTTTTGCGTTCCGTATGCACCATTCAAAGCGAGGTCATCAATTTTCAACACGTGCTGACATCATTTGCTATTTTTGAGTCATTTACCTATTTGTTTAGAGAGCTAAATGATCGTGAAATTGAAAATCACTACAAAATGAACTCTGAAAAGGTTGAAACTTGGCATGGTAACATCATTTCACCCACATGGCATGTGAAAAAGAGTAGAGAGGGTTACCGCAGAAACTAGACGCACTTCGTGTACAAACTGGAAAATCTCTTTCGGAGTATCAGGGTTTCGGACAAGAACTCATTTGTTACACGCGCACTTCATTTTTCAAACTTATTTGAACTCCAGACTTTTTTTGCGTTCCGTATGCACAATTCAACGCGACGTCATCAATTTTCAACATGTTCTGACATCATTTGTTATTTTTCAGTCATTTACTGATTTGTTTAGAGAGCTAAATGACCGTGAAATTCAAAATCACAACAAAATGAACTCTGAAAAGTTTGAAACTTGGCATGGTATCATCATTTCATCCACGTGGCATGTGAAAAATAGTTGAGAGGGTTACGGCAAAAACTGGACGGACTTCGTGTACAAACTGGGCAATCTCTTCCGGGGTATCAGGGTTTCGGACAAGAACTCATCTGTTACATGGGCACTTCATTTTTTTAAACTTATTTGAACTCCAGACTTTTTTGCATT
>NW_025228079.1:133976-138695 GCF_018294505.1 Triticum aestivum
ATTTGCTATTTTTCAGTCATTTACTGATTTGTTTAGAGAGCTAAATGACCGTGAAATTGAAAATCACTACAAAATGAACTCTAAAAAGGTTGAAACTTGGCATGGTATCATCATTTCACCCACATGGCATGTGAAAAATAGTTGAGAGGGTTACGGCAAAAACTAGACGGACTTCGTGTACAAACTAGGCAATCTCTTCCGGGGTATCAGGGTTTCGGACAAGAACTGATCTGTTACACGGGCACTTCATTTTTTAAACTTATTTGAACTCCAGACTTTTTTTGCGTTCCGTATGCACCATTCAAAGCGACGTCATCAATTTCCAACATGTTCTGACATCATTTGCTATTTTTCAGTCATTTACCGATTTGTTTAGAAAGTTAAATGACCGTGAAATTGAAAATCACTACAAAATGAACTCTGAAAAGGTTGAAACTTGGCATGGTATCATCATTTCACCCACATGGCGTGTGAAAAAGAGTAGAGAGGGTTACGGCAAAACTGGACGCACTTCGTGTACAAACTGGGCAATCTATTTCGGAGTATCAGAGTTTCACACGAGAACTCATCTATTACACGGGCACTTCATTTATTTAAACTTATTTGAACTCCAGACTTTTTTTGCGTTCCATATGCACCATTCAAAGCGAGGTCATCAATTTTCAACATGTGCTGACATCATTTCACCCACATGGCATGTGAAAAAGGGTAGAGAGGGTTACCGCAGAAACTGGACGCACTTCGTGTACAAACTGGAAAATCTCTTTCGGAGTATCAGGGTTTCGGACGAGACCTCATCTGTTACACGGGCACTTCAATTTTTAAACCTATTTGAACTCCAGACTTTTTTTGCGTTCCGTATGCACCATTCAAAGTGACGTCATCAATTTTCAACATGTTCTGACATCATTTGCTATTTTTCAGTCATTTACTGATTTGTTTAGAGCGTTAAATGACCGTGAAATTGAAAATCACTACAAAATGAACTCTGAAAAGGTTGAAACTTGGCATGGTATCATCATTTCACCCACATGGCATGTGAAAAATAGTTGAGAGGGTTACGACATAAACTGGATGCACTTCGCGTACAAACTGGGCAATCTCTTTCGGTGTATTAGGGTTTCGGACGAGAACTCATCTGTTACATGGGCACTTAATTTTTTTAAACTAATTTGAACTCCAGACGTTTTTTGTGTTCCTATGCACCATTCAAAGTGACTTCATAAAATTTCAACACTTTCTAACATCATTTGCTATTTTCAGTCATTTACCGATTTGTTTAGAGAGTTAAATGACCGTGAAATTGAAAATCACTACAAAATAAACTATGACAATGTTGAAACTTGGCATGGTAACATCATTTCACCCACATGGCATGTGCAAAATAGTAGAGAGGGTTACGGAAAAAACTGGACGCACTTCGTGTACAAATTGGACAATCTCTTTTGGAGTATCAGGGTTTCGGACGAGAACTAATCGGTTACACGGGCACTTCATTTTTTAAAACTTATTTGAACTCCAGACTTTTTTTGCGTTCCGTATGCACCATTCAAAGCGACGTCATCAATTCTCAACACTTTCTAACATCATTTGCTATTTTCAGTCATTTACCGATTTATTTAGAGAGCTAAATGACCGTGAAATTGAAAATCACTACAAAATAAACTATGACAATGTTGAAACTTGGCATGGTAACATCATTTCACCCACATGGCATGTGAAAAAGAGTTGAGAGGGTTACGGCAAAAACTGGACGGACTTCGTGTACAAACTGGGCAATCTCTTCCGGGGTATCAGGGTTTCGGACAAGAACTCATCTGTTACACGGGCACTTCATTCTTTTAAACTTATTTGAAATCCAGACTTTTTTTGCGTTCCGTATGCACCATTCAAAGCGAAGTCATCAATTTTCAACATGTGCTGACATCATTTGCTATTTTTCAGTCATTTACCTATTTGTTTAGAGAGCTAAATGACCATGAAATTGAAAATCACTACAAAATGAACTCTAAAAAGGTTGAAACTTGGCATGGTATCATCATTTCACTCACATGGCATGTGAACAAGAGTAGAGAGTGTTACGGCAAAAACTGGATGCACTTCGCGTACAAACTGGGCAATCTCTTTCGTTGTATCAGGGTTTCGGACGAGAACTCATCTGTTACATGGGCACTTCATTTTTTTAAACTAATTTGAACTCCAGACATTTTTTGTGTTCCTATGCACCATTCAAAGCGACTTCATAAAATGTCAACACTTTCTAACATCATTTGCTATTTTCAGTCATTTACCAATTTGTTTAGAGAGTTAAATGACCGTGAAATTGAAAATCACTACACAATGAACTCTGAAAAGGTTGAAACTTGGCATGGTATCATCATTTCACCCACATGGAATGTGCAAAAGAGTAGAGGGTTACGGCAAAAATTGGACACACTTCATGTACAAACTGGACAATCTCTTTCGAAGTATCAGGGTTTCGAACGAGAACTCATCTGTTACACGGGCACTTCATTTTTTATAAACTTATTTGAACTCCAGTCATTTTTTGCGTTCCTATGCACCATTCAAAGAGACGTCATCAATTTTCAACACTTTCTAACATCATTTGCTATTTTTCAGTCATTTACCGATTTGTTTAGAGAGCTAAATGACAGTGAAATTGAAAATCACTACAAAAAGAACTCTGAAAATGTTGAAACTTGGGATGGTCTCTTCATTACCCACATAGCATGTGCAAAATAGTAGAGAGGGTTGCGGCAAAAATTGGATGCACTTTGTGTACAAACTGGAAAATCTCTTTCGGAGTATAAGCGAGAACTCATCTGTTACACGGGCACTTCATTTTTTAAACTTATTTGAACTCCAGACATTTTTTATGTTCCTATGCACCATTCAAAGAGACGTCATCAATTTTCAACACTTTCTAACATCATTTGCTATTTTTCAGTTATTTACCGATTTTTTTAGAGAGCTAAATGACCGTGAAATTGAAAATCACTACAAAATAAACTCTGAAAATGTTGAAACTTGGGATGGTATCGTCATTCACCCACATAGCATGTGCAAAATAGTAGAGAGGGTTACGGCAAAAACTGGACGCACTTCGTGTACCAACTGGAAAATCTCTTTCGGAGTATCAGGGTTTCGGACGAGAACTCGTCTGTTACACGGGCACTTCATTTTTTTAAACTTATTTGAACTACAGACTTTTTTGCGTTCCGTATGCACCATTCAAAGCGAGGTCATCAATTTTAAACACGTTCTGACATCATTTGCTATTTTCAGTGATTTACCTATTTGTTTAGAGAGCTAAATTACCGTGAAATTGAAAATCACTACAAAATGAACTCTGAAAAGGTTGAAACTTGGCATGGTATCATCATTTCACCCACATGGCATGTGAAAAAGAGTAGAGAGGGTTACGGCAAAAACTGGACGAACTTCGCGTACAAACTGGGCAATCTCTTTCGGTGTATCAGGGTTTCGGACGAGAACTCATCTATTACACGGGACTTCATTTTTTGAAACTAATTTGAACTCCGGACTTTTTTTGTGTTCCTATGCACCATTCAAAGCGATTTCATAAAATTTCAACACTTTCTAACATCATTTGCTATTTTCAGTCATTTACCGATTTGTTTAGAGTGCTAAATGACCGTGAAATTGAAAATCAGTACACAATGAACTCTAAAAAGCTTGAAACTTGGCATGGTATCATCATTTCACCCACATGGAATGTGCAAAAGAGTAGAGGGTTACGGCAAAAACTGGACAAACTTCGTGTACAAACTGGACAATCTCTTTCGGAGTATCAGAGTTTCGAACGAGAACTCATCTCTTACACGGGCACTTCATTTTTTATAAACTTATTTTAACTCCAGACATTTTTTGCGTTCCTATACACCATTCGAAGAGACGTCATCAATTTTCAACACTTTCTAACATCATTTGCTATTTTTCAGTCATTTACCGATTTTTTAGAGAGCTAAATGACAGTGAAATTGAAAATCACTACAAAAAGAACTCTGAAAATGTTGAAACTTGGGATGGTCTCTTCATTACCCACATAGCATGTGCAAAATAGTAGAGAGGGTTGCGGCAAAAATTGGATGCACTTTGTGTACTAACTGGAAAATCTCTTTCGGAGTATAAGCGAGAACTCATCTGTTACACGGGCACTTCATTTTTTAAACTTATTTGAACTCCAGACATTTTTTACGTTCCTATGCACCATTCAAAGAGACGTCATCAATTTTCAACACTTTCTAACATCATTTGCTATTTTTCAGTTATTTACCGATTTGTTTAGAGAGCTAAATGACCGTGAAATTGAAAATCACTACAAAATGAACTCTGAAAATGTTGAAACTTGGGATGGTATCGTCATTCACCCACATAGCATGTGCAAAATAGTAGAGAGGGTTACGGCAAAAACTGGACGCACTTCGTGTACCAACTGGAAAATCTCTTTCGGAGTATCAGGGTTTCGGACGAGAACTCATCTG
Source organism: Triticum aestivum (assembly GCF_018294505.1). NCBI lineage: Eukaryota > Viridiplantae > Streptophyta > Magnoliopsida > Poales > Poaceae > Triticum > Triticum aestivum. Next base: position 138,485 of record NW_025228079.1, read on the forward strand.
TTACACGGGCACTTCATTTTTTTAAACTTATTTGAACTACAGACTTTTTTTGCATTCCGTATGCACCATTCAAAGCGAGGTCATCAATTTTAAACACGTTCTGACATCATTTGCTATTTTCAGTGATTTACCTATTTGTTTAGAGAGCTAAATTACCATGAAATTGAAAATCACTACAAAATGAACTCTGAAAAGGTTGAAACTTGGCATG
>NW_025228079.1:138956-150870 GCF_018294505.1 Triticum aestivum
CATCTATTACACGGGACTTCATTTTTTGAAACTAATTTGAACTCCAGACTTTTTTTGTGTTCCTATGCACCATTCAAAGCGATTTCATAAAATTTCAACACTTTCTAACATCATTTGCTATATTCAGTCATTTACCGATTTGTTTAGAGAGCTAAATGACCGTGAAATTGAAAATCAGTACACAATGAACTCTAAAAAGCTTGAAACTTGGCATGGTATCATCATTTCACCCACATGTAATGTGCAAAAGAGTAGAGGGTTACGGCAAAAACTGGACAAACTTCGTGTACAAACTGGACAATCTCTTTCGGAGTATCAGAGTTTCGAACGAGAACTCATCTCTTACACGGGCACTTCATTTTTTATAAACTTATTTTAACTCCAGACATTTTTTGCGTTCCTATAGACCATTCGAAGAGACGTCATCAATTTTCAACACTTTCTAACATCATTTTCTATTTTTCAGTCATTTACCGATTTGTTTAGAGAGCTAAATGACAGTGAAATTGAAAATCACTACCAAAAGAACTCTGAAAATGTTGAAACTTGGGATGGTCTTGTCATTACCGACATAGCATGTGCAAAATAGTAGAGAGGGTTACGGCAAAAACTGGATGCACTTTGTGTACTAACTGGAAAATCTCTTTCGGAGTATCAGCGAGAACTCATCTGTTACACGGGCACTTCATTTTTTATAAACTTATTTGAGCTCCAGAATTTTTTTGCGTTCCGTATGCACCATTCAAAGCGACATCATCAATTCTCAACACTTTCTAACATCATTTGCTATTTTCAGTCATTTACCAATTTATTTAGAGAGCTAAATGACCGTGAAATTGAAAATCACTACAAAATAAACTATGACAATGTTGAAACTTGGCATGGTAACATCATTTCACCCACATGCCATGTGCAAAATAGTAGAGAGGGTTACGGAAAAAACTGGACGCACTTCGTGTACAAATTGGACAATCTCTTTTGGAGTATCAGGGTTTCGAACGAGAACTCATCGGTTACACGGGCACTTCATTTTTTGAAACTTATTTGAACTCCAGACTTTTTTTGCGTTCCGTATGCACCATTCAAAGCGAGGTCATCAATTTTTAACACGTTCTGACATCATTTGCTATTTTTCAGTCATTTACCTATTTGTTTTGAGAGCTAAATGACAGTGAAATTGAAAATCGCTACAAAATGAACTCTGAAAAGGTTGAAACTTGGCATTGGATCATCATTTCACCCACATGGCATGTGAAAAAGATTAGAGAGGGTTACGGCAAAAACTGGACGCACTTCGTGTACAAACTGGGCAATCTCTTTCGGAGTATCAGGGTTTCGGATGGGAACTCATCTGTTACCCGGGAATATCATTTTTTTAAACTTATTTGAACTCCAAACTTTTTTGCGTTCTGTATGCACCATTCAAAGCGAGGTCATCAATTTTCAACACGTTCTGACATCATTTGCTATTTTTCAGTCACATACCTATTTGTTTAGAGAGCTAAATGATCGTGAAATTGAAAATCACTACAAAATGAACTATGAAAAGGTTGAAACTTGGCATGGTATCATCATTTCACCCAATGGCATGTGAAAAAGATTAGAGAGGGTTATGGCAAAAACTGGACGCACTTAGCATACAAACTGGGCCATCTCTTTTGGAGTACAGGGTTTCGGACGAGAACTCATCGGTTATACGTGCACTTCATTTTTTTAACTTATTTGAACTCCAGACTTTTTTTGCGTTCCGTATGCACCATTCAAAGAGAGGTCATCAATTTTCAACATGTTCTGACATCATTTGCTATTTTTCAGTCATTTACCTATTTGTTTAGAGAGCTAAATGAACGTGAAATTGAAAATGACTACAAAATGAACTCTGAAATGGTTGAAACTTGGCATGGTATAATCATTTCACCCACATGGAATGTGCAAAAGAGTAGAGGGTTACGGCAAAAACTGGACACACTTCATGTACAAACTGGACAATCTCTTTCGGGGTATGAGGGTTTCGAACAAGAACTCATCTGTTACACGGGCACTTCATTTTTTTAAACTTATTTGAACTCCAGAATTTTTTTGCGTTCCTATGCACCATTCAAAGCGACGTCATAAATTTTCAATACTTTCTAACATCATTTGCTATTTTCAGTCATTTCCGGATTTGTTTAGAGAGCTAAATGACCGTGAAATTGAAAATCACTACAAAATGAACTCTGAAAATGTTGAAACTTAGCATGGTATCGTCATTCACCCACATAGCATGTGCAAAATAGTAAAGACGGTTACGACAAAAACTGGACGCACTTCGCGTACAAACTGGGCAATCTCCTTCGGTGTATCAGGGTTTCGGACGAGAACTCATCTATTACACGGGCACTTCATTTTTTTAAACTAATTTGAACTCCAGACTATTTTTGTGTTCCTATGCACCATTCAAAGCGACTTCATAAAATTTCAACACTTTCTAACATCATTTGCTATTTTCAGTCATTTACTGATTTGTTTAGAGAGCTAAATGACCGTGAAATTGAAAATCACTACACAATGAACTCTGAAAAGGTTGAAACTTGGCATGGTATCATCATTTCACCCACATGGAATGTGCAAAAGAGTAGAGGGTTACGGCAAAAACTGGACAAACTTCGTGTACAAACTGGACAATCTCTTTCGGAGTATCAGAGTTTCGAACGAGAACTCATCTCTTACACGGGCACTTCATTTTTTATAAACTTATTTTAACTCCAGACATTTTTTTGCGTTCCTATACACCATTCGAAGAGAGGTCATCAATTTTCAACACTTTCTAACATCATTTTCTATTTTTCAGTCATTTACCGATTTGTTTAGAGAGCTAAATGACAGTGAAATTGAAAATCACTACCAAAAGAACTCTGAAAATGTTGAAACTTGGGATGGTCTCGTCATTACCGACATAGCATGTGCAAAATAGTAGAGAGGGTTATGGGAAAAACTGGATGCACTTTGTGTACTAACTGGAAAATCTCTTTCGGAGTATCAGCGAGAACTCGTCTGTTACACGGGCACTTCATTTTTTTAAACTTATTTGAGCTCCAGACTTTTTTTGCGTTCCGTATGCACCATTCAAAGTGACGTCATCAATTCTCAACACTTTCTAACATCATTTGCTATTTTCAGTCATTTACCGATTTATTTAGAGAGCTAAATGACCGTGGAATTGAAAATCACTACAAAATAAACTATGACAATGTTGAAACTTGGCATGGTAACATCATTTCACCCACATGGCATGTGCAAAATAGTAGAGAGGGTTACGGAAAAAACTGGACGCACTTCGTGTACAAATTGGACAATCTCTTTTGGAGTATCAGGGTGTCACATCCCTAGCTTCTGGTGCTGCCTAGCGTTTGCATCATGTTTAACTTTCTGAAACTTGAACTGGGGAAATTTGGAAGCCTCAAAGCCCTAAATAAAAGAAGGGCAAAAACCCTAAAATCTCATTCTTTGTTCCAAAATGGTCTTCTTAAATGTTTGATAATTTTTGGAAAGGGTTCTGGTCCCAACTAAAATAATTAACATTTTAGAAGGATTTATTTTTGGGACTTTGAATTTAAATCATTAGTTATTTGAATTTGAATTATATTCATATAATTAGAATATAATTTCAAATACCCCTGAAATATTTTATGAGCTTTTGGAAAAGTCCATCTAGCAAAACAAAAATATTCAGAGGAGTTTTTGGCATTGTTTGAATTATTTTAAATTCAAAACAGTGGCAAAACAAATTTAAAAAAAAATAAAACAAACAGAAAATAAAACAGAGCACTCACCTGTAACTTACCTGGTATTCTAGCCCACCTGGCGGCCCATCTGAGCTGGCCGGCCCAGCCCACCTCCTCCTCTCTGTCGTCTTCCTCCCCCGCACCCCGAAGCTGCTCGGTGGTGAGCGCCGACGCCGCCCCGGCCACCTCCTGCTTGCCTCTTCGCCTGGCCTCTTCGGGAGACGCCACGCAGCCCCCTCGCTCCTCTCTCTCACTCTCTCCCGACCCCCTTCTCCCTTCTCTGCTCTCCCCCTCTCGCGCCCGAGCGCGCTCATCGCCGTCGCTCGCAACCACCGCGGGCACAGCGACTACCTCGCTCCCTCTCTGCGTACCCGAGCTCAGCCCGGACCCCAAGCCCCTCTACGTCGACCCACCGAAGCTCGGATGCCCCAAGACGATGCCGCGGCGCTTCTTCCCCGACCACGGCTGCTGGATGCCACCGTCCAATTCATCCTCTCCGCCGTCTCCCCGAGCATGCCGACCTGCTCTTCAAACTCACTATGAGCTCCTACGCCTCCCCTCTCTCTTCCCCGCCTCAATTGCGCCATGTAGCCTCGATCCCACCGGAGCCGGAGCTTGCTTGCCGCCGTCCATGTCTCTGTCGTGGCTAGAGCCCACATGTGTCGCATCCGAGCATGCTGTCGTCCTCAGCGTGCTCCCAGGAACCCAAAGAACCTAACCACTCGTCCTCCCGTGCACCGCAGTGCCGGTCCCGCGAACCCCCGAGCTCCGGCCGCCGCCTAAGTGGTCACCGCCGTCGACCCCGGCCTCCCCGTGCCCAGCTGCGTGGGCCCCTAGATGCGCGGGAGCACGGGCTCCCTCTTGGTGCCCTCAGCGCGACCAACCGCGGGCTGTAGCGCCGTCCCGAGCAACTCCGGCGAGGTCTCACCGTCGCCGTGGTCGCCGGCGTCACTAGCCGACGTGGCCGCGTGATTAGCGCTAATCACGGCCAGCTAACCCTCCCCAGAGCCACTGACGTATGGGCCCCACGCCCTTATTTAATCTTTATTATTTTCTGTTAAGTTTTAACCTAACCACCGTGGGCCCACACGTCAGCTTTGACCGTGCTGACGTGTCTGTTGACCCGGCCCCACCTGTCATTGGCCCTATCCAGCCCCAGTCACTGACCAGTGGACCCCACTGCCCAGGTTTGACCTGGACCTGCCTAGTTGACCTGCTGACATCAGCATGACCTAGTGCTGACGCAATAAATCATTTTCTGGATTTATTTTAATTCAGGAAATTCCAGAAAATGATTTAAATTTCAAAAATTCATAGAAATTCAACCGTAGCTCAGAATGAAATAATTTATATATGAAAAATTATCAGAAAAATCCAATCTATCCATCTGTGCCATTTTCATGCATGTTAGAACAACTTATAGCTGCTGTTTAGGACAATTCAATTAAATGGCATTTAAATAATCACATGTGGAGTTTGAATTTGAACCTAGGGTTCAAACCAACTCCATTTAACTTGCTGCTAGTTGCATTAGCTCAAATCACATCATATTGCCATGTCACACATGCATCATATTGTCGCATTGCATTGATTGTGTTCTTCCTTGTTTGCCGGTAATTGTCCCCTCTTGATAGACGTGTACCGGCGATGTGATCGATGACACTGATGAAGAACTATATTATCTTCAGAAGTGCCAGGCAAGCAAAACCCCCTTTTTCATTCCGATAAAATCCCACTCTCTCGCTCCTGCTCTCTTTTACTGCATTAGGACAACAACGATTCATCTGTTACTTGCTGCGGTAGTTGAACCCCTTTATCCTCTGCATGACCTGTCATTGCCACAGTAAATAGATGAAACCCACTAGCATGAGTAGGAGTTGTTTGAGCCCTGTTGTGCCTACTCATTCTTGCTTGTTTGTCATGCCTGCTACTGCTTAGAGTTGAGTCAGGTCTGATTCATCGGGGATGAACCAGAGGTGTGTGAACATGTCCTACCGTTGAGAGCTAAGTGTGTGAACACAATTTGGTAAAGGTAGCGGTGAGAGGCCATGTAGGAGTACATGGTGGGTTGTCTCATTGCAGCCGTCCTCAGGAACTGAGTTCTGTGTTTGTGATCCATGACCAGCTACTACCACACACTGGAATGCTTAAGTGCCCCTCTCGACTTATTAATCAACTTGATCTCTGTCCAGGAGTTGCAACTAGTTTCTGGTGTTTGTAGGTAGTGTTAGTAGTCTACCAAGTGGCACCCGGTACAGGTGGGCTTGGGACAGACTAGGCACAGTGGCACGGTGTACCAAGTGGCACCCGGATGGTGGGCTTGGGAAGCCTGCTCACATCGTTTGGGGCCGTGAGCGACACCCCGGCCGGATCTCCTTGCGAATGGAACCCGAATAGGCGATAAACCTGGACGAGAGACTTGCTTGGTTAGTCAGGTCGTGGCCGACTCCCTCGCCCGGCTTCCGCTTGAAGGTTGCCGAGGTACATGACGTGTACAGGGCGATAAGTGGCGGGAGCGTGTGTGAAGAAGTACACCCCTGCAGGGTTCTCGTTATCTATTCGAATAGCCGGATTCCTCGGATATGGAAACTTGGACCCCTTGCATAGTTCATAGACAAGTGAAAGTGGATACTCTAAAATACGCAAGATAAGCGTGAGTGCTATGGATGGCGTTCTCGTAGGGAGACGAGAGCGGATCCATAGTGGTGTATTGATATGGTGAATATGTGGACTCGTGTGCGCCACCTCAAAAGAGTTACTTGCAGTCGTAGTTCAGGATAGCCACCGAGTCAAAGCTGGCTTGCTGCAGTCAAACCCCACCATCCCCTTTGTTGATAATGATGCATATGTAGTTAGTTCTGATGTAAGTCTTGCTGGGTACATTTGTACTCACGTTGCTAAATTTATGTTTTTGCAGAGAGACTTCAGTCTCACTAGTAGTTCCACGTGGACTTCGACGTTTAGCTTGTTACCTCAGCTACGATCTTGTGCCCTCGGCAGGATCTGGTAGATAGTCAGGCTTCTCAGCCTTTTTCATTTATAGTTGTCTATACTCAGACATGTTAAGCTTCCGCTTGTGCTTTGACTTGTATGCTCTGATTGTTGGGTCATGAGACCCATGTTTGTAATATCTCGCTCCACGGAGCCTAATAAATACTTGAGTCGTAGAGTCATGTTGTGATGCCATGTTGTATTTGCACATATCGAGCATATTGTGTGTATGTTGTTGAAATGCTTGGTATGTGTGGGATCTCACTATCTAGTTGTTTATCCTTAGTAGCCTCTCTTACCGGGAAATGTCTCCTAGTGTTTCCACTGAGCCATGGTAGCTTGCTACTGCTCCGGAACACTTAGGCTGGCCGGCATGTGTCCTTCTTCGTTCCTGTGTCTGTCCCTTCGGGGAAATGTCATGCGATGAATATCGGAGTCCTGTTAGCCCGCTACAGCCCGGTTCACCGGAGTCCTGCTAGCCCAGTGCTACAGCCTGAATTCACTCGCTGATGACCGACACGTTCGATGCTGGGTCATGGATGCCTGTCCCTGTAAGTTAGTGCCACTTTGGGTTCACGACTAGCCATGTCAGCCCGGGTTCTTTGTCATATTGATACTAGGGACACTATCATATACGTGAGCCAAAAGGCGCAAACGGTCCCGGGCCAGGTAAGGTGGCACCCGTGGGAATACCGTGCGTGAGGCCGCAAAGTGATATGAGGTGTTACATGCTAGATCGATGTGGCATTGAGTCGGGGTCCTGACAGCGTTGGTATCAGAGCTTGACTGCCTGTAGGATTACCAAGCCAAAGTGGTCGAAGTTGAGTCTAGAAATTCTTAGTTATATAAGGGAATTGATTGTGGGATGGAACATAAGGCTGTTTTTACTCCTTATACCTTATGCCCTTCTGATCTGAGTCATCTTATCTTTCTACGGGGTTAAGGAACTAGGCTTTCTCTTCTTTCTATCAGGATCACGTGTTACTGATCCGTAGACTTATAAGATTGTTGGATTTAAGCTTGAGTTCAGTTCCTACTATCTTCTGTGTGTTAACTGTTGATCTCGAAACCTTGATATTGTGCTTCAGAGTGGTTATGCCACCATTATTGTGATTGTCTCAAATCTTTTTGAGCATTTACAGCCATTATGCTGTCCGAGTCATCCCAGGTTTCTAAATAGTCTGATGCATTTGCAAAATCCTTTCCCTCTGGTTTCGATGTTCCTTTATGCCAGCTCAATCACACTAATTGTTGAGTTGAGGTATTCTATTGCCTTGACATTTATGTTGGAGTTATTATTATGACCCTAGGTGCCTTAGGGGATCATCTAGTAGTCTAGCCATGTTTTGTGTTCCCAGCGTGATGATTCTGGCCTTTATTCTCGAAAGCATCCCGTGATGCCACTTAGTAGTAGGTATTCTACTCCTTGGGTTTTGAACCCGAGATTCACCCTACTTACTTCATGTTGATAGTAATTGCTAGCCCCCTTAGGTTATTAGTAACCTTTGCGATAGTCCTTGAAGTCCGTGGTATCTTCTCCTTCCAAATACCATGAACTGCTTATGGAAGAAGTTCCTCGTTGAAATGAACGATCACAACCAGAATGCTCTTGATGAGTTCTCCATTATATATTGTCACTCTGCCAGTTCTACCTTTCCGCATGGGTTATCCGGAAGAATTATGTTGAACCTGGTTCGACATACTAATCTACGCATCCACAACTCAAAAAGTTATATGTTCCTTTGAGTTGTCCCTCTTTAGTTGTCTACTGACCTTCGTCTATCAATTGATAGTCAAGAGTATGCGTGCGTTCGTTTATCGATGCCTATTACTCTTGTGCTCCGTCAAGCCATTCTATCGCGGAATGACTAGGAGAAACAAACTCCAGTACCTCATCCATACCCAGGATTGGGTCTTAACAGTTGTATTCCGCAGATCAAATGCCAATCCAGCTTTTGGTTCTGTTCTACCTTGGAGTATTACCCCCTTTATGTCAGAATTGTCATGAGAACTGCACCAACTCTCATGAATTTTGACGTAGTGATACTTCTCACCATCATTAGTCATTCCTCGGTCTTCGTGTTGATACAACCGGAATACCGACAGAAGAATTGTGATGTGTGAAATCAATACTCCTAGCAACCTCGTTGCTTGGTAGTTAAAGGACAATAATTTCATTCTTAGCGTGTTGGTTTTTGAATCATCCTTCTAAGACTGATCGTGCTACCTAGTCCTTATTTCGGTGCACCCTTCGATTGATGAGTTAGGATCTTGTCAAGTCCTCACTTATTTGATCATATCGTCTTGCCCTCAAAAGTGAAATTGTTCTCGAGCTTAGTAACATACCGGTGGTTCGTGATTTTCCGAATATCTTCTCGGAAGTATTACCAGGTTGTCCCTTGACTGTTATGTTGAGCTCGTGATCAAGTTGGTTTCTTGTGAACCACCTTCTCTCCAAGAATCGGTGTTAGATATCCCTGAGCTAGTTGGTTAAGCTAGACAACAACTTGGAGAGTTGGAAGATAAAAGCTTACCTGACTTAGTTCATTTCAAAGGGATACCCTTTGTATGTGTGTGTTGAAGAAAATTGATATTTCATCGATTGGTCCCTGTGATCAGTTGCTGGACCTATTATCTTATCTAATCTTTGATTTGAGTATGAGCTATCGTCAAATCAAATCAGAACCAACGATATTCGTAATGTTGTCTTACTCGTGGGTTTCCTCGAGCATACACCATTATATTCTTTGGTCTGACCAATGCTATCATCGTGTTCACTTAACTATGGAAATCCTTTTATATGGAAACCTGGATGAATTGTTGTTGAGCCCATTGACAACATCCTTATCTCCTCCATGATTTCGTTGAACATTAAGTTAGTGTTGGAAACTTTGTAAGCAATGCCTTCGTGCTCCGTTCATGAAGCCTATGCTTGGATGGAAGAAGTGACTTCCTCTAGTTCATGTGCATTTGGTGCAAGTTGCCGCCGTGGGTTGAGAAAGGTTTGTTTTGTTCCTCTGGAATCGTCCCAAGTCAGTCATGCATGTGCCAAGTATACTGTGGTTTGGTAGATTAATTACCTCCACTCCATATGTATTACGTAGCACCCCAAGCCACTGACTGATTTGTTCAGGAAAAGGAGTTGATGTGCTAATCCTAGGTCCTGCACAAGACTTCGACATCCTCGATGATGGTTCCCAACCTGAACTCGGTAGTGTTTTATTGTAAGACTACCATGTGATCATGTTTGTCTGAGACAACATGTTCACATGTGTGTAGCAGAACCAGCTCATGTTTTGGAGCTTGCTATCGTAGTTCATCTCCCGAGAATCCCGCAACGTCATCTCGTCGATTTGTGTTGCAAACTTTCATTTTTCTTCCTAGACTCGATGGGTCTGGAGTATCCTGACACCAACCAGATCTGAATCTCAGGCAGATATGATGGTTGGAACATTTGCCCAAGAACTATAATATTGGTTCCTCGATAACTGGTAAAGTGGATGTCGTGGCCAGCACCACCTAGCCGAAAGACCTATTATTGTAGTATCTTGATTGAAGAAGTTGGCCACCTCCCCATAAGGATTTCGTAGGATTTACCTCCGTAACTGTTCCTTATGGATTCTATTGCTCCCGAAGTCCGACCTTTTACTTGATGTTGTAGTTATCAAACCATATCTATGAATGGGATACACTAGCACATCAAGGAGAACATTAGAAGCGGAGTGCTAAATGTCTCTCGGTCGATCATCCAGATTTTCTTTCCTTGGCATTGCTAGGGTGAAATCTGAGAAAGTGTTATCTTCCTTTGCATCTGCATTATCCATCATCATTCATCATGGTAGCAAGTTGTGTTGCCAGGATCCTTGACACGGATGTTGGTAAAACCTTGATGATTATGGAAATGCTTAAGTTCTTGAGAGCACGCACAAGCGCTACGTGTTATCATCGGCTCTAACTGGGATTCCTCTCAGTTTCCTAGGCAATTATATGACCTTTCAAACAGTGAATTCACTCTCTATTGTTGGGTTCTTCCCCAGTTACCAGAATCATTCACAGCATTTGCATTCTGTTCCCAGCTTGCACCGCCATTGTGCCATTCTACCATGGGTCTCTTCCATTTCCGGTGGTAAGCAAAATCATCCATTACGTTGTCTTCAACAAGGTAATCCACATCATCCAAGTCCGAGTATGCCATTCTACCGACCCCCTCCAAACGATCGCTCGAGAATTGCCTTAGGCCGGTTTAAAGAGTTTCAATGATCTCTGAATCAAAGGTAATTCTTTTGCCACTTGAGGGGATATTTCCACAAGTCACCTTCCCTAAGGTGCCCCGTTATGGTATCGTGGCAACTCAACTCCTCGCTACGTTGACAATCATTTACCACCTTCTTAAGTGTGGAATTGTTGTCCACCTAGTGAACCTTCGTCATCCGTTTCTTTCCACCCCTCTTGATGTGTATCTCGTGTCTCAACCCGAGAGATGGTTCTATGTCTCATTCCGTGAGTTGTTCGACCTTTGAGAAGATCGATCCTTCCAGAATCTTACTTTCCCTCTCGTTGTCATGTTAGCTAGAGTTCTCAGAGCAAGACGTCGAGACAAAGATGGTGATCAAATCAACGTTCCTATGAAGTGCAAGTTGGATCGTGAAGATTGCGTTAGTTGCGTTCCCCTTCATCCTAACCTACGCTTGAATCTCGGGACGAGATTCTTGTTTAGTGGGGGCGGGTTGTCACATCCCTAGCTTCTGGTGCTGCCTAGCGTTTGCATCATGTTTAAATTTCTGAAACTTGAACTAGGAAAATTTGGAAGCCTCAAAACCCTAAATAAAAGAAGGGCAAAAACCCTAAAATCTCATTCTTTGTTCCAAAATGCTCTTCTTAAATGTTTGATAATTTTTGGAAAGGGTTCTGGTCCCAACCAAAATAATGAACATTTTAGAAGGATTTATTTTTGGGACTTTGAATTTAAATCATTAGTTATTTGAATTTGAATTATATTCATATAATTAGAATATAATTTCAAATACCCCTGAAATATTTTATGAGCTTTTGGAAAAGTCCATCTAGCAAAACAAAAATATTCAGAGGAGTTTTTGGCATTGTTTGAATTATTTTAAATTCAAAACAGTGGCAAAACAAATTTAAAAAAAAATAAAACA
>NW_025228079.1:150963-154823 GCF_018294505.1 Triticum aestivum
CCACAGCCACTTCCTCGCTCCCTCTCTGCGTACCCGAGCTCAGCCCGGACCCCAAGCCCCTCTACGTCGACCCACCGAAGCCCGGATGCCCCAAGACGATGCCGCGGCGCTTCTTCCCCGACCACGGCCGCCGGATGCCGCCGTCCGATTCATCCTCTCCGCCGTCTCCCCGAGCACGCCGACCTGCTCTTCGAACTCACTGTGAGCTCCTACGCCTCCCCTCTCTCTTCCCCGCCTCGATTGCGCCCTGTAGCCTCGATCCCACCGGAGCCGGAGCTTGCTTGCCGCCGTCCATGTCTCTGTCGCGGCTAGAACCCACATGTGTCGCGTCCGAGCACGCTGTCGTCCTCAGCGTGCTCCCAGGAACCCAAAGCACCTAACCACTCGTCCTCCCGTGCACCGCAGCGCCGGTCCCGCGAACCCCCGAGCTCCGGCCGCCGCCTAAGTGGTCGCCGCCGTCGACCCCGGCCTCCCCGTGCCCAGCTGCGTGCGCCCCTAGATGCGCGGGAGCACGGGCTCCCTCTTGGTGCCCTCAGCGCGACCAGTCGCGGGCTGTAGCACCGTCCCGAGCAACTCCGGCGAGGTCTCGCCGTCGCCGTGGTCGCCGGCGTCACTAGCCGACGTGGCCGCGTGATTAGCGCTAATCACGGCCAGCTAACCCTCCCCAGAGCCACTGACGTATGGGCCCCACGCCCTTATTTAATCTTTATTATTTTTTGTTAAGTTTTAACCTAACCACCGTGGGCCCACACGTCAGCTTTGACCGTGCTGACGTGTCTGTTGACCCGGCCCCACCTGTCATTGGCCCTATCCAGCCCCAGTCATTGACCAGTGGACCCCACTGGTCAGGTTTGACATCGACCTGCCTAGTTGACCTGCTGACATCAGCATGACCTAGTGTTGACGCAATAAATCATTTTCTGGATTTATTTTAATTCAGGAAATTCCAGAAAATGATTTAAACTTCAAAAATTCATAGAAATTCAACCGTAGCTCAGAATGAAATAATTTATATATGAAAAATTATCAGAAAAATCCAATCTATCCATCTGTACCATTTTCATGCATGTTAGAACAACTTATAGCTGCTGTTTAGGACAATTCAATTAAATGGCATTTAAATAATCACATGTGGAGTTTGAATTTGAACCTAGGGTTCAAACCAACTCCATTTAACTTGCTGCTAGTTGCATTAGCTCAAATCACATCATATTGCCATGTCACACATGCATCATATTGTCGCATTGCATTGATTGTGTTCTTCCTTGTTTGCCGGTAATTGTCCCCTCTCGATAGACGTGTACCGGCGATGTGATCGATGACACCGACGAAGAACTATATTATCTTCAGAAGTGCCAGGCAAGCAAAACCCCCTTGTTCATTCCGATAAAATCCCACTCTCTTGCTCCTGCTCTCTTTTACTGCATTAGGACAACAACGATTCATCTGTTACTTGCTGCGGTAGTTGAACCCCTTTATCCTCTGCATGACCTGTCATTACCACAGTAAATAGATGAAACCCACTAGCATGAGTAGGAGTTGTTTGAGCCCTGTTGTGCCTACTCATTCTTGCTTGTTTGTCATGCCTGCTACTGCTTAGAGTTGAGTCAGGTCTGATTCATCGGGGATGAACCAGAGGTGTGTGAACATGTCCTACCATTGAGAGCTAAGTGTGTGAACACGATTTGGTAAAGGTAGCGGTGAGAGGCCATGTAGGAGTACATGGTGGGTTGTCTCATTGCAGCCGTCCTCAGGAACTGAGTTCTGTGTTTGTGATCCATGACCAGCTACTACCACACATTGGAATGCTTAAGTGCCCCTCTCGACTTATTAATCAACTTGATCTCTGTCCAGGAGTTGCAACTAGTTTCTGGTGTTTGTAGGTAGTGTTAGTAGTCTACCAAGTGGCACCCGGTACAGGTGGGCTTGGGACAGACTAGGCACAGTGGCACGATGTACCAAGTGGCACCCGGTACAGGTGGGCTTGGGACAGACTAGGCACAGTGGCACGGTGTACCAAGTGGCACCCGGATGGTGGGCTTGGGAACCCTGCTCACATCGTTTGGGGCCGTGAGCGACACCCCGACCGGATCTCCTTGCGGATGGAACCCGAATAGGCAATAAACCTGGACGAGAGACTTGCTTGGTTAGTCAGGTCGTGGCCGACTCCCTCGCCCGGCTTCCGCTTGAAGGTTGTCGAGGTACATGACGTGTACAGGGCGATAAGTGGCGGGAGCGTGTGTGAAGAAGTACACCCCTGCAGGGTTATCATTATCTATTCGCCGGATTCCTCGGATATGGAAACTTGGACCCCTTGCATAGTTCATAGACAAGTGAAAGTGGATACTCTAAAATACGCAAGATAAGCGTGAGTGCTATGGATGGCGTTCTCGTAGGGAGACGAGAGCGGATCCATAGTGGTGTATTGATATGGTGAATATGTGGACTCGTGTGCGCCACCTCAAAAGAGTTACTTGCAGTCGTAGTTCAGGATAGCCACCGAGTCAAAGCTGGCTTGCTGCAGTCAAACCCCACCATCCCCTTTGTGGATAATGATGCATATGTAGTTAGTTCTGATGTAAGTCTTGCTGGGTACATTTGTACTCACGTTGCTTAATTTATGTTTTTGTAGAGAGACTTCAGTCTCACTAGTAGTTCCACGTGGACTTTGACGTTTAGCTTGTTACCTCTGCTACGATCTTGTGCCCTCGGCAGGATCTGGTAGATTGTCAGGCTTCTCAGCCTTTTTCATTTATAGTTGTCTGTACTCAGACATGTTAAGCTTCCGCTGGTGCTTTGACTTGTATGCTCTGATTGTTGGGTCATGAGACCCATGTTTGTAATATCTCGCTCCTCGGAGCCTAATAAATACTTGAGTCGTAGAGTCATGTTGTGATGCCATGTTGTATTTGCACATATCGAGCATATTGTGTGTATGTTGTTGAAATGCTTGGTATGTGTGGGATCTGACTATCTAGTTGTTTATCCTTAGTAGCCTCTCTTACCGGGAAATGTCTCCTAGTGTTTCCAATGAGCCATGGTAGCTTGCTACTACTCCGGAACACTTAGGCTGGCCGGCATGTGTCCTTCTTCGTTCCTGTGTGTGTCCCTTCGAGGAAATGTCATGCGATGAATATCGGAGTCCTGTTAGCCCGCTACAGCCCGGTTCACCGGAGTCCTGCTAGCCCAGTGCTACAGCCTGAATTCACTCGCTGATGACCGACACGTTCGATGCTGGGTCATGGATGCCTGTCCCTGTAAGTTAGTGCCACTTTGGGTTCACGACTAGCCATGTCAGCCCGGGTTCTTTGTCATATTGATACTAGCGACACTATCATATACGTGAGCCAAAAGGCGCAAACGGTCCCGGGCCAGGTAAGGTGGCACCCGTGGGAATACCGTGCGTGAGGCCGCAAAGTGATATGAGGTGTTACATGCTAGATCGATGTGGCATTGAGTCGGGGTCCTGACACAGGGTTTCGGACGAGAACTCATCGGTTACACGGGCACTTCATTTTTTAAAACTTATTTGAACTCCAGACTTTTTTTGCGTTCCGTATGCACCATTCAAAGCGAGGTCATCAATTTTTAACACGTTCTGACATCATTTGCTATTTTTCAGTCATTTACCTATTTGTTTTGAGAGCTAAATGACAGTGAAATTGAAAATCACTACAAAATGAACTCTGAAAAGGTTGAAACTTGGCATTGGATCATCATTTCACCCACATGGCATGTGAAAAAGATTAGAGAGGGTTACGGCAAAAACTGGACGCACTTCGTGTACAAACTGGGCAATCTCTTTCGGAGTATCAGGGTTTCGGATGGGAACTCATCTGTTACACGGGCATTTCATTTTT
>NW_025228079.1:155136-166016 GCF_018294505.1 Triticum aestivum
TCACCCACATGGCATGTGAAAAAGATTAGAGAGGGTTACGGCAAAAACTGGACGCACTTCGCGTACAAACTGGGCCATCTCTTTTGGAGTACAGGGTTTCGGACGAGAACTCATCGGTTATACGGGCACTTCATTTTTTTAACTTATTTGAACTCCAGACTTTTTTTGCGTTCCGTATGCACCATTAAAAGAGAGGTCATCAATTTTCAACACGTTCTGACATCATTTGCTATTTTTCAGTCATTTACCTATTTGTTTAGAGAGCTAAATGAACGTGAAATTGAAAATGACTACAAAATGAACTCTGAAATGGTTGAAACTTGGCATGGTATCATCATTTCACCCACATGGAATGTGCAAAAGAGTAGAGGGTTACGGCAAAAACTGGACACACTTCATGTACAAACTGGACAATCTCTTTCGGGGTATGAGGGTTTCGAACTAGAACTCATCTGTTACACGGGCACTTCATTTTTTTAAACTTATTTGAACTCCAGAATTTTTTTGCGCTCCTATGCACCATTCAAAGCGACGTCATAAATTTTCAATACTTTCTAACATCATTTGCTATTTTCAGTCATTTCCGGATTTGTTTAGAGAGCTAAATGACCGTGAAATTGAAAATCACTACAAAATGAACTCTGAAAATGTTGAAACTTAGCATGGTATCGTCATTCACCCACATAGCATGTGCAAAATAGTAAAGAGGGTTACGGCAAAAACTGGAAGCACTTCGCGTACAAACTGGGCAATCTCTTTCGGTGTATCAGGGTTTCGGACGAGAACTCATCTATTACACGGGCACTTCATTTTTTTAAACTAATTTGAACTCCAGACTTTTTTTGTGTTCCTATGCACCATTCAAAGCGACTCCATAAAATTTCAACACTTTCTAACATCATTTGCTATTTTCAGTCATTTACTGATTTGTTTATGTCAGGACCCCGACTCAATGCCACATCGATCTAGCATGTAACACCTCATATCACTTTGCGGCCTCACGCACGGTATTCCCACGGGTGTCGCCTTACCTTTGCCCGGGACCGTTTGCGCCTTTTGGCACACGAATATGATAGTGTCGCTAGCATCCATATGATAAGGAGCCCGGGCTGACATGGCTAGTCGTAAACCCAAAGTGGCACAAACTTACAGGGACAGGCATCCATGACCCAGCATCGAACGTGTCGATCATCAGTGAGTGAATCCAGGCTGTAGCACTGGGCTAGCAGGACTCCGGTGAGCCGGGCTGTAGCGGGCTAACAGGACTCCGGTATTCATCGCGTGACATTTCCCCGTAGGGACAGACACAGGAACGAAGAAGGACACATGCCGGCCAGCCTAAGTGTTCCGGAGCAGTAGCAAGCTACCATGGCTCGGTGGAAACACTAGGAGACATTTCCCGGTAAGAGAGGCTACTAAAGATAAACAACTAGATAGTCAGATCCCACACATACCAAGCATTTCAATAGCATACACACAATATGCTCGATATGTGCAAATACAACATGGAATCACAACATGACTCTACGACTCAAGTAATTTATTCAATAGGCTCCAAGGAGCGAGATATTACAAACATGGGTCTCATGACCCAACAATCAGAGCATACAAATCAAAGCACAAGCGGAAGCTATCATGTCTGAGTACGGACATCTATAAATGAAAAAGGCTGAGAAGCCTGACTATCTACCAGATCCTGCCGAGGGCACAAGATCGTAGCTGAGGTAACAAGCTAAACGTCGAAGTCCACGCGAAACTACTAGCGAGACCGAAGTCTCTCTGCAAAAACATAAATAGGCAAACGTGAGTACAAATGTACCCAGCAAGACTTACATCAGAACTATCTACATATGCATCATTATCAACAAAGGGGATGGTGGGGTTTAACTGCAGCAAGCCAGCTTTGACTCGGTGGCTATCCTAAACTACGACTGCGAGTAACTTTTTGAGGTGGCGCACACGAGTCCACATATTCACCATATCAATACACCACTATGGATCCGCTCCCGTCTCCCTACGAGAACGCCATCCATAGCACTCACGCTTATCTTGCGTATTTTAGAGTATCCACTTTCACTTGTCTATGAACTGAGATAAGCAACCCAGAGGTCCTTTTCCATGGACACGGCTATTCAAATAGATTAGGTTAACCCTGCAGGGGTGTACTTCTTCACACACGCTCTCACCACTTACCGCCGTTTACACGACATGTACTCGGCAACCTTCAAGCGGAAGCCCAACGTGGGTGTCGGCCACGGCCTGCCTAAACACTCAAGTCTCTAGTCCAGGGTTATCGCCTATTCGGGTTCCATCCATGAGGAGATCCGGCCGGAGTTTCGCTCACAGCCCCAAACGATGTGTACAGGGTTCCGTGACACCAAACGGGTGCCCGGTTTACCCGGCCACGTGCCTACCGCATCACAGCCCACCCCTACGGTCAGCGCTGTCCACGGCCTCCAGCATACTACAAACACCAGAAACTACTTGCAACTCCTGGACAGAGGACAAGGGTGATTAAGAAGCCGAGAGGGTCCATTGGTTTCGGGCCCAATGCGTGGTAGTAGCTGAATCATGGATCACAAACACAGAACTCAGTTCCTGAGGACGGCTGCAATGAGACAACCCACCATGTACTCCTACATGGCCTCTCACCGCTACCTTTACCAAATCGTGTTCACACACTTAGCTCACACACAGTAGGACATGTTCACACACCTCTGATTCATCCCCGATGAATCAGACCTGACTCAACTCTAAGAAGTAGCAGGCATGACAAACAAGCATGAATGAGTAGGCACATCAGGGCTCAAACAATTCCTACTCATGCTAGTGGGTTTCATCTAATTACTGTGGAATGACAGGTCATGCAGAGGATAAAGGGGTTCAGCTACCGCAGCAAGTAACAAATATGTCGTTGTTGTCCTAATGCAGTAAAAGAGAGCAGGAGCGAGAGAGTAGGATTGTATCGGAATGGACAAGGGGGTTTTGCTTGCCTGGCACTTTTGAAGATAACATTGAGTCTTCATCAGTGTCAACGATCACATCATCGGTATCACGTCTATCGAGAGGGGACAAATACCGGCAACACAGAAGGGAACACAATCAATGCAATGCACAATATGATGCATGATCATGACATGGCAAAATGAATGTGTTTTGAGCCAATGCAACTAGCAACAGATTAAATGAAGTTGGTTTGAATACAAGATTTGTGCTAAACAGCAGCTATAAGTTGTTCTAACATGCATGAAAATGGTACAGATGGATTCCTTGAATTTTTCTGATAATTTTTCATATATAAATTATTTAATTTGGAGTTACGGTTAATTTTCTATGAATTTTAGAAGTTTATATCATTTTCTGGAATTTTCTGATTATTTAGAATTAAAATAATTCCAGAAAATGAATTATGGCGTCAGCATGACCTCATGCTGACCTCAGCAGGTCAACGGGCGGTCCAGGTCAAACCTGACGTGTGGGGTCCACACGTCAGTGACACAGGGGCTAATCCCGCGTTGACTCGGGCTTTGACCCACTACGGGGCCCACTGTCAGTGGCTGTTAGTCTAACTAATTTTAGTTAACACTAATCCTAACCCATTTAACAGGCCGGCCCCACCTGTCATGGACATAGGGGAGGGTCCCGTCGGGGTCAAGTGGTCAACCCCACCGGCGTCTTGACGCCGGCGAGGCCAGCCGCTGTGGCGAGCCTCGGGTTTGCGTCTCGGGCGACCAAATGGCCGGCCGAGTGCACGCGCGGGGAGCTGGGGCTCGCCCGCATCCAGGGAGGCTTGCGGCAGCAGCGGGGACGGCCGGAGCTCGCCGGAAACGAGCTCGAGGCGGCGCCGGCGTTCGGTGGTTTCTGGCTACGGGGCTGCTGCGGCCGTGGTATCACGTTTGTGGCACCTACAGCAGCTACGCGAGGCAGCGAGCATGTTGGACACGACGCCCGGACCAAATGGTCGCCGGAGTCGTGTCGGCGGTGAGTGCAGGCGGCGACGCAGTCGGGCGACAGGGCGAGGCGGCTACGGCGTGCCAGAGAGGGAACGGAGAGGGGGAAAAGGTTCGGTGGCTCACGGCGGTTGCAGCGGACGCCGAAGCAGGCTCGGGGAAGGCCGGACGGCGACGAGTCGATGATGGGGATCCACGGCGGCCGGCGATGAAAACGGCGATGCCGGCGGCGTTGTGGCGCGTCCGTAGTTCCATGGCTTGGTGGGGAGGTCGAGGATGTCGTGACGGAGCTCTCGAGCACGCTGGATGGGCGAGGGAGGGCTGGTGGCCACGGTGGTTGCGAGCGACGTCGGCGGCGGCTTTCGGTCATGGGGGGGGAAGCAGAGGAGCGAGGGGGAGGGAGGTCCAGAGAGCGAGGGAGAAGTGAGAGGGGGTCGGGGAGGCGCGTGGCGTCACCAGAGGGCTCGGGGAGGAAGCAGGAGGTGGCCAGAGCAGGGTGGAGGTGGCGCGCACGGCGGCGTCGCGGTGTCCGCGTCCTTCTGGCGAGGAGGAAGACGACAGGGGAGTAGCGGTGGCGGGCTGGGCCGTGCTGCTGGGCCAGGTGGGCTACCAGGTGAGCGCCAGGTAAGGTTTCTCTCCTCTCTTTTATTTCTATTCTGTTTTATATTTTTCTATTTCTGCAATTTGTTTTTGATTTGTTTTAAAATATCAAATCATTTTATAAAATCCTGGAAATAATTATGGGTACTTTCTGAATTATTTCAGTGACCCTTATCAATTTCCAACATTTCTTTGAGCATTTAAATTATTTATAGTATTTAAATGCCCAAATTCAAATACAATATGATTTAATTCAAAAATCCAAAAATGACCTAAGAATATAATCATCATTTTTGGCAGAGGTTTCCACCTTAACCAGAAATCATGAACTTTTCTTAGGAACCTTTTGGGTTTATTGAAAAGATTTTAATTCACCCTAGTTGAGTTGATTTAATGCTAGGGTTTGAACAACCCCATTTCAATTTTAGGCAAAATTTAAACATGATGCAAACATGAAGCTAGGCTAGAGCACTACCAGCAGCTAGGGATGTGACAGTTTAGAGAGCTAAATGACCGTGAAATTGAAAATCACTACACAATGAACTCTGAAAATGTTGAAACTTTGCATGGTATCATCATTTCACCCACATGGAATGTGCAAAAGAGTAGAGGGTTACAGGAAAAACTGGACAAACTTCGTGTACAAACTGGACAATCTCTTTCGGAGTATCAGGGTTTCGAACGAGAACTCATCTGTTACACGGGCACTTCATTTTTTATAAACTTATTTGAACTCCAGACATTTTTTTGCGTTCCTATGCACCATTCAAAGAGACGTCATCAATTTTCAACACTTTCTAACATCATTTGTTCTTTTTCAGTCATTTACCGATTTGTTTAGAGAGCTAAATGACAGTGAAATTAAAAATCACTAGAAAAAGAACTCTAAAAATGTTGAAACTTGGGATGGTCTCGTCATTACCCACATAGCATGTGCAAAATAGTAGAGAGGGTTACGGCAAAAACTGGATGCACTTTGTGTACAAACTGGAAAATCTCTTTCGGAGTATCAGCGAAAACTCATCTGTTACACGGGCACTTCATTTTTTTAAACATATTTGAACTCCAGACTTTTTTTGCGTTCCGTATGCACCATTCAAAGCGACGTCATCAATTCTCAACACTTTCTAACATCATTTGCTATTTTCAGTCATTTACCGATTTATTTAGAGAGCTAAATGACCGTGAAATTGAAAATCACTACAAAATGAACTCTGAAAATGTTGAAACTTGGCATGGTAACATCATTTCACCCACATGGCATGTGCAAAATAGTAGAGAGGGCTACGGAAAAAAATGGACGCACTTCGTGTACAAATTGGACAATCTCTTTTGGAGTATCAGGGTTTCGGACGAGAACTCATCGGTTACACGGGAACTTCATTTTTTAAAACTTATTTGAACTCCAGACTTTTTTTGCGTTCCGTATGCACCATTCAAAGCGAGGTCATCAATTTTTAACACATTCTGACATCATTTGCTATTTTTCAGTCATTTACCTATTTGTTTTGAGAGCTAAATGACCGTGAAATTGAAAATCACTACAAAATGAACTCTGAAAAGGTTGAAACTTGGCATGGCATCATCATTTCAGCCACATGGCATGTGAAAAAGATTAGAGAGGGTTACGGCAAAAACTGGACGCACTTCATGTAGAAACTGGGCAATCTCTTTCGGAGTATCAGGGTTTCGGATGGGAACACATCTGTTACACGGGCATTTCATTTTTTTAAACTTATTTGAACTCCAAACTTTTTTGTGTTCTGTATGCACCATTCAAAGCGAGGTCATCAATTTTCAACACGTTCTGACATCATTTGCTATTTTTCAGTCACTTACCGATTTGTTTAGAGAGCAAAATGATCGTGAAATTGAAAATCACTACAAAATGAACTCTGAAAAGGTTGAAACTTGGCATGGTATCATCATTTCACCCACATGGCATGTGAAAAAGATTAGAGAGGGTTATGGCAAAAACTGGACGCACTTCGCGTACAAACTGGGCCATCTCTTTTGGAGTACAGGGTTTCGGACGAGAACTCATCAGTTATACGGGCACTTCATTTTTTTAACTTATTTGAACTCCAGACTTTTTTTGCGTTCCGTATGCACCATTAAAAGAGAGGTCATCAATTTTCAACACGTTCTGACATCCTTTTGCTATTTTTCAGTCATTTACCTATTTGTTTAGAGAGCTAAATGAACGTGAAATTGAAAATGACTACAAAATGAACTCTGAAATGGTTGAAACTTGGCATGGTATAATCATTTCACCCACATGGAATGTGCAAAAGAGTAGAGGGTTACGGCAAAAACTGGACACACTTCATGTACAAACTGGACAATCTCTTTTGGGGTATGAGGGTTTCGAACTAGAACTCATCTGTTACACGGGCACTTCATTTTTTTAAACTTATTTGAACTCCAGAATTTTTTTGCGCTCCTATGCACCATTCAAAGCGACGTCATAAATTTTCAATACTTTCTAACATCATTTGCTATTTTCAGTCATTTCCGGATTTGTTTAGAGAGCTAAATGACCGTGAAATTGAAAATCACTACAAAATGAACTCTGAAAATGTTGAAACTTAGCATGGTATCGTCATTCACCCACATAGCATGTGCAAAATAGTAAAGAGGGTTACGGCAAAAACTGGAAGCACTTCGCGTACAAACTGGGCAATCTCTTTCGGTGTATCAGGGTTTCGGACGAGAACTCATCTATTACACGGGCACTTCATTTTTTTAAACTAATTTGAACTCCAGACTTTTTTTGTGTTCCTATGCACCATTCAAAGCGACTTCATAAAATTTCAACACTTTCTAACATCATTTGCTATTTTCAGTCATTTACTGATTTGTTTAGAGAGCTAAATGACCGTGAAATTGAAAATCACTACACAATGAACTCTGAAAATGTTGAAACTTTGCATGGTATCATCATTTCACCCACATGGAATGTGCAAAAGAGTAGAGGGTTACAGGAAAAACTGGACAAACTTCGTGTACAAACTGGACAATCTCTTTCGGAGTATAAGGGTTTCGAACGAGAACTCATCTGTTACATGGGCACTTCATTTTTTATAAACTTATTTGAACTCCAGACATTTTTTTTCGTTCCTATGCACCATTCAAAGAGACGTCATCAATTTTCAACACTTTCTAACATCATTTGTTCTTTTTCAGTCATTTACCGATTTGTTTAGAGAGCTAAATGACAGTGAAATTAAAAATCACTAGAAAAAGAACTCTAAAAATGTTGAAACTTGGGATGGTCTCGTCATTACCCACATAGCATGTGCAAAATAGTAGAGAGGGTTACGGCAAAAACTGGATGCACTTTGTGTACAAACTGGAAAATCTCTTTCGGAGTATCAGCGAAAACTCATCTGTTACACGGGCACTTCAATTTTTTAAACATATTTGAACTCCAGACTTTTTTTGCGTTCCGTATGCACCATTCAAAGCAACGTCATCAATTCTCAACACTTTCTAACATCATTTGCTATTTTCAGTCATTTACCGATTTATTTAGAGAGCTAAATGACCGTGAAATTGAAAATCACTACAAAATGAACTCTGAAAATGTTGAAACTTGGCATGGTAACATCATTTCACCCACATGGCATGTGCAAAATAGTAGAGAGGGCTACGGAAAAAAATGGACGCACTTCGTGTACAAATTGGACAATCTCTTTTGGAGTATCAAGGTTTCGGACGAGAACTCATCGGTTACACGGGCACTTCATTTTTTAAAACTTATTTGAACTCCAGACTTTTTTTGCGTTCCGTATGCACCATTCAAAGCGAGGTCATCAATTATTAACACATTCTGACATCATTTGCTATTTTTCAGTCATTTACCAATTTGTTTTGGGAGCTAAATGACCGTGAAATTGAAAATCACTACAAAATGAACTCTGAAAAGGTTGAAACTTGGCATGGCATCATCATTTCAGCCACATGGAATGTGAAATAGATTAGAGAGGGTTACGGCAAAAACTGGACGCACTTCGTGTAGAAACTGGGCAATCTCTTTCGGAGTATCAGGGTTTCGGATGGGAACACATCTGTTACACGGGCATTTCATTTTTTAAACTTATTTGAACTCCAGACTTTTTTGCGTTCTGTATGCACCATTCAAAGCGAGGTCATCAATTTTCAACACGTTCTGACATCATTTGCTATTTTTCAGTCACTTACCTATTTGTTTAGAGAGCTAAATGATCGTGAAATTGAAAATCACTACAAAATGAACTCTGAAAAGGTTGAAACTTGGCATGGTATCATCATTTCACCCACATGGCATGTGAAAAAGAGTAGAGAGGGTTACGGCAAAAACTGGACGCACTTCGCGTAAAAACTGGGCAATCTCTTTTGGAGTATCAGGGTTTCGGACGAGAACTCATCTGTTACATGGGCACTTCATTTTTTAAACTTATTTGAACTCCAGACTTTTCTGTGTTCCTATGCACGATTCAAAGCGACGTCATAAAATTTCAACACTTTCTAACATCATTTGCTATTTTCAGTCATTTACCGATTTGTTTAGAGAGCTAAATGACTGTGAAATTGAAAATCACTACACAATGAACTCTGAAAAGGTGGAAACTTGGCATGGTATCATCATCTCACCCACATGGAATGTGCAAAAGAGTAGAGGGTTACGACAAAAACTGGACACACTTCGTGTACAAACTGGGCAATCTCTTTCGGAGTATTAGGGTTTCGGACGAGCACTCATCTGTTAGACGCGCACTTCATTTTTTTAAACTTATTTGAACTCCAGACTTTTTTTGCGTTCCGTAAGCACCTTTCAAAGCGACGTCATCAATTTTCAACACTTTCTAACATCATTTCCTATTTTCAGTCATTTACCGATTTCTTTAGAGAGCTAAATGACCGTGGAATTGAAAATCACTACAAAATGAACTCTGAAAATGTTGAAACTTGGCATGGTAACATCATTTCACTGACATGGCATGTGCAAAATAGGAAAGACGGTTACGGAAAAAACTGGACGCACTTCGTGTACAAACTGGACAATCCCTTTCGGAGTATTAGGATTTCAGACGAGAACTCATCAGTTATACGGGCACTTCATTTTTTTAAACTTACTTGAACTCCAGACTTTTTTTGCGTTCCTATGCACCATTCATAGCGATGTCATAAATTTTCAACACTTTCTAACATCATTTGCTATTTTCAGTCATTTCCAGATTTGTTTAGAGAGCTAAATGACCGTGAAATTGAAAATCACTACAAAATGAACTCTGAAAATGTTGAAACTTGGCATGGTATCGTCATTCACCCACATAGCATGTGCAAAATAGTAGAGAGGGTTATGGCAAAAACTGGACGCACTTCGTGTACAAACTGGAAAATCTCTTTCGGAGTATCAGGGTTTCGGACGAGAACTCATCTGTTACACGCGCACTTCATTTTTTTAAACTTACTTGAACTCCAGACTTTTTTTTGCGTTCCGTATGCACCATTCAAAGCGACGTCATCAATTTTCAACACTTTCTAACATCATTTCCTATTTTCAGTCATTTACCGATTTATTTATAGAGCTAAATGACCGTGGAATTGAAAATCACTACAAAATGAACTCTGAAAATGTTGAAACTTGGCATAGTAACATCATTTCACCGACATGGCATGTGCAAAATAGTATAGAGGGTTACGGGAAAAATTGGACGCACTTCGTGTACAAACTGGACAATCTCTTTCGGAGTATCAGGGTTTCGGACGAGAACTCATCGGTTATACGGGCACTTCATTTTTTAAACTTATTTGAACTCCAGACTTTTTTTGCGTTCCGTAGGCACCATTCAAAGCGAGGTCATCAATTTTCAACACGTTCTGACATCATTTGCTATTTTTCAGTAATTTACCTATTTGCTTAGAGAGCTAAATGAACGTGAAATTGAAAATCACTACAAAATGAACTCTGAAAAGGTTGAAACTTGGCGTGGTATCATCATTTCACCCACATGGCATGTGAAAAAGGGTAGACAGGGTTATGGCAAAAACTGGACACACTTCGTGTACAAACTGGGCAATCTATTTCGAAGTATCAGGGTTTCGGACGAGAACTCATCTGTTACACGGGCACTTCATTTCTTTATACTTATTTGAACTCCAGACTTTTTTTGCGTTCCTATGCACCATTCATAGCGACGTCATAAATTTTCAACACTTTCTAACATCATTTGCTATTTTCAGTCATTTCCGGATTTGTTTAGAGAGCTAAATGACCGTGAAATTGAAAATCACTACAAAATGAACTCTGAAAATGTTGACACTTGGCATGGTATCGTCATTCAC
>NW_025228079.1:166172-173199 GCF_018294505.1 Triticum aestivum
TTCGGAGTATCAGGGTTTCAGACGAGAACTCATCTGTTACACGCGCACTTCATTTTTTAAACTTATTTGAACTCTAGACTTTTTTTTGCGTTCCGTATGCACCATTCAAAGCGACGTCATCAATTTTCAACACTTTCTAACATCATTTCCTATTTTCAGTCATTTACCGATTTATTTAGAGAGCTAAATGACCGTGGAATTCAAAATCACTACAAACTGAACTCTGAAAATGTTGAAACTTGGCATGGTAACATCATTTCACCGACATGGCATGTGCATAATAGTAAAGAGGGTTACGGAAAAAACTGGACGCACTTCGTGTACAAACTGGACAATCTCTTTCGGAGTATCAGGATTTCAGACGAGAACTCATAGGTTATACGGGCACTTCATTTTTTTAAACTTATTTGAACTCTAGACTTTTTTTACGTTCCGTATGCACCATTCAAAGCGAGGTCATTAATTTTCAACACGTTCTGACATCATTTGCTATTTTTCAGTTATTTACCTATTTTTTTAGAGAGCTGAATGAACGTGAAATTGAAAATCACTACAAAATGAACTCTGAAAAGGTTGAAACTTGGCATGGTATCATCACTTCACCCACATGGCATGTGAAAAAGAGTAGAGAGGGTTACGAAAAAAACTGGACGCACTTCGTGTACAAACTAGGCAATCTCTTTCGGAGTATCAGGGTTTCGAACGAGAACTCATCTGTTACACGAGCACTTTATTTTTTTCAACTTATTTGGACTCCAGACTTTTTTTGCGTTCCTGTGCACCATTCAAAGCGACGTCATAAATTTTCAACACTTTCTAACATCATTTGCTATTTTCAGTCATTTCCCATTTGTTTAGAGAGCTAAATGACCGTGAAATTGAAAATCACTACAAAATGAAATCTGAAAAGGTTGATACTTGGCATGGTATCATCATTTCACCCACATGGCATGTGCAAAAGAGTAGAGGGTTACGGCAAAAACTGGACACACTTCGTGTACAAACTGGACAATCTCTTTCGGAGTATCAGGGTTTCCGACAAGAACTCATCTGTTACACGGGCACTTCATTTTTTAAACTTATTTGAACTCGAGAAATTTTTTTGCATTCCTATGCACCATTCAAAGAGATATCATCAATTTTCAGAACTTTCTAACATCATTAGCTATTTTTCAGTCATTTACCAATTTATTTAGAGAGCTAAATGACCG
The DNA here is from genome assembly GCF_018294505.1 of Triticum aestivum. NCBI lineage: Eukaryota > Viridiplantae > Streptophyta > Magnoliopsida > Poales > Poaceae > Triticum > Triticum aestivum. The sequence goes on from NW_025228079.1 coordinate 167,384, forward strand.
TGAAATTGAAAATCACTACAAAATGAACTCTGTAAATGTTGAAACTTGGCATGGTATCATCTTCCACCCACATAGCATGTGCAAAATAGTAGAGAGGGTTAGCGAAAAATTGGACGCACTTCGTGTACAAACTGGAAAATCTCTTTCGAAGTATCAGGGTTTCGGACGAGAACTCATCTGTTACACGGGCACTTCATTTTTTTAAACTTATTTGAACTCCAAACTTTTTTTGCGTTCCGTATGCACCATTCAAAGAGACGTCATCCATTTTCAACACTTTCTAACATCATTTGCTATTTTCAGTCATTTACCGATTTATTTAGAGAGCTAAATGACCGTGAAAATGAAAGTCACTACAAAATTAACTCGAAAAATGTTGAAACTTGGCATGGTATCATCTTGTCACCCACATAGGATGTGCAAAATAGTAGAGAGGGTTACAGCAAAAACTGGACACACTTCGTCTACAAACTGGACAATCTCTTTCGGAGTATCAGGGTTTCAGACGAGAACTCATCGGTTACACGGGCACTTCATTTTTTAAAACTTATTTGAACTCCAGACTTTTTTTGCGTTCCGTGTGCACCATTCAAAGCGAGGTCATCAATTTTCAACACGTTCTGACATCATTCGCTATTTTTCAGTCATTTACCTATTTGTTTAGAGAGCTAAATGACAATGAAATTGAAATCACTACAAAATGAACCTTGAAAAGGTTGAAACTCGGCATGGTATCATCATTTCACCCACATGGCATGTGAAAAAGAGTAGAGAGGGTTACGGCAAAAACTGGATGCACTTCGTGTACAAACTGGGCAATCTCTTTCGGAGTATCAGAGTTTCGGACGAGAACTCATGTGTTACACGGGCACTTCATTTTTTTAAACTTATTTGAACACTAGACATTTTTTGCGTTCCTATGCACCATTAAAAGAGATGTCATCAATTTTCAACACTTTCTAACATCATTTGCTATTTTTCAGTCATTTACCGATTTATTTAGAGAGCTAAATGACCGTGAAATTGAAAATCACTACAAAATGAACTCTGTAAATGTTGAAACTTGGCATGGTATCATCATTCACCCACATAGCATGTGCAAAATAGTAGAGAGGGTTACGGAAAAAACTAGACGCACTTCGTGTACAAACTGGAAAATCTCTTTCGGAGTATCAGGGTTTCAGACGAGAACTCATCTGTTACGCGGGCACTTCATTTTTCTAAACTTATTATAACTCCAGAATTTTTTGCATTCCGTATGCACCATTCAAAGCGACGTCATCAATTTTCAACACTTTCTAACATCATTTGTTATTTTCAGTCATTTACCGATTTATTTAGAGAGCTAAATGACCGTGAAATTGAAAATCACTACAAAATGAACTGTGAAAAGGTTGAAATTTGGCATGGTATCATCATTTCACCCACATGGCATGTGCAAAATAGTAGAGAGGGTTACAGAAAAAACTAGACGCACTTCATGTACAAACTAGACAATCTCTTTCGGAGTACCAGGGTTTCAGACGAGAACTCATCGGTTGCACAGGCACTTCATTTTTTTAAACTTATTTAAACTCCAGACTTTTTTTGCGTTCCGTATGCACCATTCAAAGCGAGGTCATCAATTTTCAACATGTTCTGACATCATTCGCTATTTTTCTGTCATTTACCTATTTGTTTAGAGAGCTAAATGACGGTGAAATTTAAAATCACTACAAAATGAACTCTGAAAAGGTTGAAACTCAGCATGGTATCATCATTTCACCCACATGGCATGTGAAAAACAATAGAGAGGGTTACGGCAAAAACTGGATGCACTTCGTGTACAAATTGGGCAATCTCTTTCGGAGTATCAGGATTTCGGATGAGAACTCATCTGTTACACGGGCACTTCTATTTTTTAAACTTATTTGAACTCCAGACATTTTTTGCATTCCTATGCACCATTAAAAGAGATGTCATCAATTTTCAACACTTTCTAACATCATTTGCTATTTTTCAGTCATTGACCGATTTGTTTAGAGAGCTAAATGACCGTGAAATTGAAAATCACTACAAAATGAACTCTGAAAATGTTGAAACTTGGCATGGTATCATCATTCTCCCACATAGCATGTGCAAAATAGTAGAGAGGTCTACGGAAAAAACTGGACGCACTTCATGTACAAACTAAAAATCTCTTTCGGAGTATTAGGGTTTCGGACGAGAACTCATCGGCTACACGGGAACTTCATTTTTTGAAACTTATTTGAAATCCAGACTTTTTTGCGTTTTGTATGCACCATTCAAAGCAAGGTCATCAATTTTCAACACATTCTGACATCATTTGCTATTTTTCAGTCATTTACCTATTTGTTTAGAGTGCTAAATGACCATGAAATTGAAAATCACTAAAAAATGAACTCTGAAAAGGTTGAAACTTGGCATGGTATCATCATTTCACCGACATGGCAGGTGAAAAAGGTTAGAGAGGGTTATGGGAGAAACTGGACGCACTTCATGTACAAACTGGGCAATCTCTTTCGGAGTATCAGGGTTTCGGACGACAACTCATTTGTTACACGGGCACTTCATTTTTTAAACTTATTTGAACTCCAGACTTTTCTACGTTCCTATGCGCCATTCAAAGCGACGTCGTAAATTTTCAACACTTTCTAACATCATTTGTTGTTTTCAGTCATTTACCGATTTCTTAAGAGAGCTAAATGCCCATGAAATTGAAAATCACTACAAAATGAACTCTGAAAAGGTTGAAACGTGGCATGGTATCATCATTTCACCCACATGGCATGTGCAAAAGAGTAGATAGTTACGTCAAAAACTGGACACACTTCGTGTACAAACTGGACAATCTCTTTCGGAGTATCAGGGTTTCGGACGAGAACTCATCCGTTATACGGGCACTTCATTTTTTAAACTTATTTGAACTCCAGACTTTTTTTGCGTTCCGTAAGCACCATTCAAAGCGAGGTCATCAATTTTCAACACGTTCTGACATCATTTGCTATTTTTCAGTCATTTACCTATTTGTTTAGAGAGCTAAATGAACGTGAAATTGAAAATCACTACAAAATGAACTCTGAAAAGGTTGAAACTTGGCGTGGTATCATCATTTCACCCACATGGCATGTGAAAAAGGGTAGAGAGGGTTACGGCAAAAACTGGACACACTTCATGTACAAACTGGGTAATCTCTTTCGAAGTATCAGGGTTTCGGACAAGAACTCATCTGTTACACGGGCACTTCATTTTTTTAAACTTATTTGAACTCCAGACTTTTTTGCGTTCCGATACACCATTCATAGCGACGTCATAAATTTCCAACACTTTCTAACATCATTTGCTATTTTCAGTCATTTCCGGATTTGTTTAGAGAGCTAAATGACCGTGAAATTGAAAATCACAACAAAATGAACTCTGAAAATGTTGAAACTTGGCATGGTATCGTCATTCACCCACATAGCATGTGCAAAATAGTAGAGAGGTTTACGGAAAAAACTAGACGCACTTCGTGTACAAACTGGAAAATCTCTTTCGGAGTATCAGGCTTTCAGACGAGAACTCATCTGTTACAAGGGCACTTCATTTTTTTAAACTTATTTGAACTCCAGAATTTTTTGCGTTCTGTATGCACCATTCAAAGCGACGTCATCAATTTTCAACACTTTCTAACATCATTTGTTATTTTCAGTCATTTACCGATTTATTTAGAGAGCTAAATGACCGTGAAATTGAAAATCACTACAAAATGAACTGTGAAAAGGTTGAAATTTGGCATGGTTTCATCATTTCACCCACATGGCATGTGCAAAATAGTAGAGAGGGTTACAGAAAAAACTAGACGCACTTCGTGTACAAACTGGACATTCTCTTTCGGAGTACCAGGGTTTCAGACGAGAACTCATCGGTTACACAGGCACTTCATTTTTTTAAACTTATTTAAACTCCAGACTTTTTTTGCCTTCCGTATGCACCATTCAAAGCGAGGTCATCAATTTTCAACATGTTCTGACATCATTTGCTATTTTTCAGTCATTTACCTATTTGTTTAGAGAGCTAAATGAAGGTAAAATTTAAAATCACTACAAAATGAACTCTGAAAAGGTTGAAACTCGGCATGGTATCATCATTTCACCCACATTGCATGTGAAAAACAGTAGAGAGGGTTACGGCAAAAATTGGATGCACTTCGTGTACAAATTGGGCAGTCTCTTTCGGAGTATCAGGATTTCGGATGAGAACTCATCTGTTACACGGGCACTTCATTTTTTTAAACTTATTTGAACTCCAGACTTTTTTTGCGTTCCTATGCACCATTCAAAGCAACGTCATAAACTTTCAACACTTTGTAACATCATTTGCTATTTTCAGTCATTTACCGATTTGTTTAGAGAGCTAAATGACCGTGAAATTGAAAAACACTACAAAATGAACTCTGAAAAGGTTGAAACTTGGCATGGTATCATCATTTCACCCACATGGCATGGGCAAAAGAGTAGAGGATTACGACAAAAACTGGACACACTTCGTGTACAAACTGGACAATCTCTTTTGGAGTATCAGGGTTTCGGACGAGAACTCATCTGTTACACGGGCACTTCTATTTTTTAAACTTATTTGAACTCCAGACATTTTTTGCATTCCTATGCACCATTAAAAGAGATGTCATCAATTTTCAACACTTTCTAACATCATTTGCTATTTTTCAGTCATTGACTGATTTGTTTAGAGAGCTAAATGACCGTGAAATTGAAAATCACTACAAAATGAAGTCTGAAAATGTTGAAACTTGGCATGGTATCATCATTCTCCCACATAGCATGTGCAAAATAGTAGAGAGGGCTACGGAAAAAACTGGACGCACTTCGTGTACAAACTGAAAATCTCTTTCGGAGTATCAGGGTTTCGGACGAGAACTCATCGGCTACACGGGAACTTCATTTTTTGAAACTTATTTGAAATCCAGACTTTTTTGCGTTTTGTATGCACCATTCAAAGCGAGGTCATCAATTTTCAACACGTTCTGACATCATTTGCTATTTTTCAGTCATTTACCTATTTGTTTAGAGTGCTAAATGACCATGAAATTGAAAATCACTACAAAATGAACTCTGAAAAGGTTGAAACTTGGCGTGGTATCATCATTTCACCGACATGGCAGGTGAAAAAGGGTAGAGAGGGTTATGGCAGAAACTGGACGCACTTGATGTACAAACTGGGCAATCTCTTTCGGAGTATCAGGGTTTCGGACGACAACTCATTTGTTACACGGGCACTTCATTTTTTTAACTTATTTCAACTCCAGACTTTTCTACGTTCCTATGCACCATTCAAAGCGATGTCATAAATTGTCAACACTTTCTGACATCATTTGCTGTTTTCAGTCATTTACCGATTTCTTAAGAGAGCTAAATGCCCATGAAATTGAAAATCACTACAAAATGAACTCTAAAAAGGTTGAAACGTGGCATGGTATCATCATTTCACCCACATGGCATGTGCAAAAGAGTAGATAGTTACGTCAAAAACTGGACACACTTCGTGTACAAACTGGACAATCTCTTTCGGGGTATCAGGGTTTCAGACGAGAACTCATCGGTTATACGGGCACTTCATTTTTTAAACTTATTTGAACTCCAGACTTTTTTGCGTTCCGTAAGCACCATTCAAAGCGAGGTCATCAATTTTCAACATGTTCTGACATCATTTGCTATTTTTCAGTCATTTACCTATTTGTTTAGAGAGCTAAATGAACGTGAAATTGAGAATCACTACAAAATGAACTCTGAAAAGGTTGAAACTTGGCGTGGTATCAT
>NW_025228079.1:173491-175479 GCF_018294505.1 Triticum aestivum
TCATAAATTTTCAACACTTTCTAACATCATTTGCTATTTTCAGTCATTTCCGGATTTGTTTAGAGAGCTAAATGACCGTGAAATTGAAAATCACAACAAAATGTACTCTGAAAATGTTGAAACTTGGCATGGTATCGTCATTCACCCACATAGCTTGTGCAAAATAGTAGAGAGGGTTACGGCAAAAACTGGACGCACTTCGTGTACAAACTGGAAAATCTCTTTCGGAGTATCAGGGTTTCGAACGAGAACTCATCTGTTACACGCGCACTTCACTTTTTTAAACTTATTTGAACTCCAGACTTTTTTTTGCATTCCGTATGCACCATTCAAAGCGACGTCATCAATTTTCAACACTTTCTAACATCATTTCCTATTTTCAGTCATTTACCGATTTATTTAGAGAGCTAAATGACCGTGGAATTGAAAATCACTACAAAATAAACTCTAAAAATGTGGAAACTTGGCATGGTAACATCATTCTCCCACATAGCATGTGCAAAATAGTAGAGAGGGTTACGGAAAAAACTGGACGCACTTCGTGTACAAACTGGAAAATCTCTTTCGGATTATCAGGGTTTCGGACGAGAACTCATCTGTTACACAGGCACTTCATTTTTTAAAATTTATTTGAACTCCAGACATTTTTTTGCATTCCTATGCACCATTCAAAGAGATGTCATCAATTTTCAACACTTTCTGACATCAATTGCTATTTTTCAGTCATTTACCGATTTATTTAGAGAGCTAAATGACCGTGAAATTGAAAATCACTTCAAAATGAACTCTGTAAATGTTGAAACTTTGCATGGTATCATCATTCACCCACATGGCATGTGCAAAAGAGTAGAGAGGGTTATGGAAAAAACTGGACGCACTTCGTGTACAAACTGGAAAATCTCTTTCGGTGTATCAGGGTTTCGGACGAGAACTCATTTGTTACACGGGCATTTCATTTTTTTAAACTTATTTGAACTCTAGACTTTTTTTGCGTTCCGTATGCACCATTCAAAGTGACGTCATCAATTTTCAACACTTTCTAACATCATTTGCTATTTTCAGTCATTTACCAATTTATTTAGAGAGCTAAATGACCGTGAAATTGAAAATCACTACAAAATGAACTCTGAAAATGTTGAAACTTGGCATGGTATCATTATTTCAACCACATGGCATCTGCAAAATAGTAGAGAGGGTTACAGAAAAAACCGGACGCACTTCGTGTACAAACTAGACAATCTCTTTCGGAGTATCAGGGTTTCGGACGAGAACTCATCCGTTACACGGGCACTTCATTTTTTTAAACTTATTTGAACTCCAGACTTTTTTTGCGTTCCGTATGCACCATTCAAACCGAGGTCATCAATTTTCAACACGTTCTGACATCATTTGCTATTTTTCAGTAATTTACCTATTTGTTTAGAGAGCTAAATGACCGTGAAATTGAAAATCACTACAAAATGAACTATGAAAAGCTTGAAACTCGGCATGGTATCATCATTTCACCCACATGGCATGTGCAAAATAGTAGAGAGGGTTACAGAAAAAACCGGACACACTTCGTGTACAAACTAGACAAACTCTTTCGTAGTATCAGGGTTTCGGACGAGAACTCATCGGTTACACGGGCGCTTCATTTTTTTAAACTTATTTGAACTCCAGACTTTTTGTGCATTCCGTATGCACCATTCAAAGCGAGGTCATCAATTTTCAACATGTTCTGACATCATTTGCTATTTTTCAGTCATTTACCTATTTGTTTAGAGAGCTAAATGACGGTGAAATTGAAAATCACTACAAAATGAACTATGAAAAGGTTGAAACTCGGCATGGTATCATCATTTCACCCACATGGCATGTGAAAAAGAGTAGAGAGGATTACGGCAAAAACTGGACACACTTCGTGTACAAACTAGACAATCTCTTTCGGAGTATCAGGCTTTCGGACGAGAACTCATCTGTTACACGGGCACTTCATTTTTTTAAAC